>NC_056478.1:24079904-24379904 GCF_008729295.1 Plectropomus leopardus
TTTTGGCACTTTCAGAGGTTGCGGCTATATTGCAGTTAGAGGAGACTGAAAACAGACAAGCATGTGAACAACCCTCAAATAGCATCATTTGTTTAGTTTATCAGTTTACATGTTGTAATGTCTGCTGATGTTTATTGAAACGTTGGGCCTCACGATTATGAAATTATGTTTTTTTTGTTTTTTTTTTCCTCCAAACCACTTTGTTTTGTTGTCTGGCTTTCCCTTGTTGCTGATGAAAATACAGATAATGCAAAATTATCCATTTTGAGAAAGTTTTTTTAAACATGTTGTTCACAGAACCACTTTTTACATCAGGTATATCATGCACTTGACATTAAAATATAACCTTGCAAATACCTTTTAATGGCTGCATTAGTCAGTTACAATGGATAACAATGGTGACACATTTTTACAGCAGACAGTGTCATAACATCAGGAGAAATTTTCCAAATCACAGCTGCAGCATAATCCCACTGTTACCATTTAGTTTTTCACACTCATAACATTCGTTATTCAAATTTTATCATTACTGTCTAATTCCAAACACTTATTTGGTTCACCAGTGTCATTATGTTCAAGATTACAAATACAATGGATTCTGATGTCGTACATTGTTTTTTACATTCTAAGTAAAGTTGTTATTCCACTTTTAACTGAAAGAGACACTTAAATGATATTAACATCTTGGAACCATATATAACAAGAAGAAATTGATGGAGTTTTAAAGTAAAAAAGCATATGTGAAAGAAGTCACACTTACTTCATCAAACTGACAGCTGCAGAGTAAATTATCAAAGCAATGACTCATGTGAAGACATTTGCTGGCAAATAATTTTGCTGCTGAAAGTGATAAAATCATTGTTTGGAGTTTGACTTTCTTTCTATACACACACACACACACACACACATATGTGTGTGTGTGTGTGTGTGTGTGTGTGTATAAAAACAGAGTCAGTGTGCTGGCTTCAGGCTGCGTTCATCTTCCTGCTGGGCTTCATATGAAAAGCAGATGCAAATTGCCGCATCAGAAGCTGCTGCAGCTCTCTGTCGTTATGGTGCCGTGTTGCCACGGTGTCGCCATGGGGACTCCGGGGTCACCAGTGATGAGGTCACATCCCGATGAGCCTCTTATGGGAGATGGCAGACATTAATCCACTTATCACTGGCCGGCACAAATACACAGGCGTGCATGCGCGAGCGAACACACACACACACACACACACACACAAAACACGGATAACCAAGCCTATGGGCTAAGAGAAGAGGACTTTCATTGAGAAGTTGTGTGGCTGGAGGTCGGAGATCTGACGTCTTTCTTCCATCTAACTATAGCACAGCATTCATTGGCTGTAGTGTCTTTAAAGGGACAGTTCACCCCAAAGTGAAAAATACATATTTTTCCTCTCACCTGTGGTGGTGGTAGTTATCAATCTAGATTGTTTTGGTGTGAGTTGCCAAGTGTTGGGCATATCAGCTGTAGAGATGTCTGCCTTCTCTCAAATGAAACTAATGAAACTAGATGGCACTCAGCTTGTGGTGCTCAAAGTGCCAAAAAAATGCAGCTCAGCAACAATGGTTCTTTCCAGAAGACATGACCTGGTTACTCAAGAACCATGAACCTATAATTCTTGCATAATCCACATATTTTGGAAGGCGTGTTGACGGGAGTAATAAAGAAACTGGTCCTGAACAGTCTTGTTAAGAGAAATGTCGGGGTGGTGGCTGAGTCACAAAACACAGGACTTTCCCAGGGGGGCGTGTGTTCAGGACTACTTGAACTTTAAGTGAACTTTGAGTCATTTTAAGGTCCTCTTTCTTTCTTTTCCTAAACCTAACCACCTAATTGGGTCCCAGATATGATGCCCATTTTGGGCCCATACCCACTTTGTATCCTGATAGCCCTATGTTGGTGATTGGCATGGGGCCATTATGGAACCCATCAACAATCCTATATAGGGCCCATTTTTCTGCACATTTTCTACCTGTTGGCCCCACATACAAATGTAAGCTGGGGTGTAACATCATTTTTGGGACACTAATTCGCAGGATATCATATAAACCACTGTATGAGGATACCTTGCTCAATTTAATCCACAGACATTGTTGTGAGCAGAAAGTATTTTCTTTCTACCGAAGTACATTCGCCAACTGTAACACAGTGCAGAGATAACAGTGCATCCACTGCTAGTTCACCCAGCACCACTGAGCAAGCCAACATAGTCGAGGAGGATCCTATCAATGATTACATCTTGAACCATCATGGACATGAGCTTCTTTTCCATTAGTAGATGCACACTTCCTCCTGCACTATGATGTGGTTGGCAGATGTAGTTTTTTTTTTTCTTTGGGCGCTTTAAGCACCACAAAGGAGTGCCATATACTTCCATTCAATTGGAGAGAAAGCAGACATCTCTATGGCTGTCCAACACATGGCACCTCACACCAAAACAATCTAGACTGATAAATTATCACTACAGGTAAGAGGAAACTATGTAGTTTGGTTTTGAGGGTGAACTGTATCTTTAAAGAGCTGGAATTAGGGATGCTGTCAGATTTACCGTCACCAAAACTGTTAGCAGAAGGTGGGATTCACACCCTGCAGATTTACACCTCCCCTTGAAATGAAGATCAAGGACTCAAGAAGAAATAACTATGTGTTTGATGTAGCTCTGTTAGGTAATGTGGTTGGAATCTTGTCCAGGATGTTTGTTGCATGTCTTTGCATTCTCTTTTGACATTTACTACCCTTTTCTGACAGAAAAGACAGGGGGAGAGAGTGGAATGACGTGCAAAAAAGGACCATTATTGAACCAGGATCATTGCGGTTATACGTCTTAATATCTTAGACAATAGACACATCATCACTTCCCTTTAAAAAAAGAGTTCATGCCACATATAAAACCCTCAGAGATAAAAATAGATATGGTTTTTGCCAACCTTTGACATGAGCAAAAGATCTACAACAAAAGCTCACTGCATTTCTAATAGCTGCATTGATGACTCCACCCCTGCTAAGCAACATCTTTTCCTTCTCGGACGATAACTTCTCACTGCGCTGCGAATGGACGGATGCCATCAAGACAATTATCAGACCATTATGTGTCATTATATGTTCTGCAGGTACAATAAGAGCTATTTGAAGAAGGCTGACGTCTGAGGGCTGCACAAAAGTCTGGTTTATTACCACAGCGAATGGTTACTGCAGCTCAGAGCCTGCACGCGGCAATTCACATTCACCGGCCTAATGCTCCGTCTGCAGAGGAATCAAACCTGTGATGCTTCAAACCAGCCACCTGTTGCTAAAAGGCGCTCACAAAAGCTAATGTAGTTTATTAGCACAAAGGAGCATCTGAACCTGTCCGAAGGAAAAAGGACTTTATCAGTCCTGATTGAATTTATTAGCGGGAGGGCTGCCTAAATGAGCTCCTCTGTATTCCTAAATGTGTTTTATAGATGAAAGGGCTGAGCTGGAGTGGGTGTGTTGTCTGAATACTGAGGATTCACATAAAATCTGGCAGCAGATGAATGACATGGCTTCTTATTGTTGTACATGTAAAGCTGGCTGTGGAAGGATGTAAGAGCTACCCACATAAATTAATAAATAAATTCTGTTGAAACATGTTTAGTATTTGGCTTTTACCACCCATGTTAAAAACTCGAATCTTTTCGGCCTTTGTGATCCTTTTCAGAAAGAATGCCTTATCAGAAAATAATCCAATGGATACCAGAGTATACAACTAAAACTTTGACTAAACTAGAAATATTGGGTCTCCTAACCAAAAGTTGGATTTACAACCTTGAAGGCAACTGCCCCTGGGAGCCACAACTCCAGGGGTCCCTTAAATCTTAAGGTCGTTTCTATTAAAGCTTTTTTTTTGTTTGTTTGTTTGTTTTTTTTCTGTGGCCAGCTATATTTTTTATCCTTTGCAATGGGAGTGCTGGGTATTTGCGCCGCTCTACAAACACTGGCAGCGCAATAAGGCCTTGGGTGTGGATTTTGCGCTGAGTACTGCAGGTTTTTTTTTTTTTTTTTTTTCCAAAAGTTGAAACATGTTCAACTTTGGGTAAAAATGTTGCGTTCATCACTGTCACTTTGGCCATTCAATCACAATAGAGGAGGGACAGACAGCCTATCACAAAGACAAACCGTCAAATTTGACAAGGAAAATTGCTGAATAACAACAATGGAGGAGAAATATATGAATATGCTGTATCTTTCCACTTTCCATGCCTTGTCCTCATCGAAAGCAAGTACTCTACCTTATGCCACATGTTTACCTCTGTGAATATTTAGCACATAGCAACCGCAGGCAGCGAAAGCTTATAAGCGTATAAAATGCTGCGCCTTCAAAGCTCTCTCTCAATGCTTCAAGCTAGGCATTTCCATGAGGAACACCTGGCGTTCTCAGCTGGGAAAAAACTGCCCCTTATGGCTCATTTATACCCAATGACATGGATGAAACCTTCTGTCTGCATCCGTTATGTCTTTTTTGTACTCATTTTCATTTCAACAAATTTTCTTGAAGGAGGACAATAAGGAATCTAGCTATAATGATCCTAAATAAAGGAAAGGGTTGTTTGAAGATTCTTCAATTTTTAGATTTTAATATTGTAATCATGAGTTACACAGTGAGGTACACAATAAAGACTATCTAATAGAAATAGAAAAATTTAAAACCAACACCTGTTTTTGCTTCCATTTTTACAGGGTTTAGTTAAAGATCTAGGACATTTTATGCACTAATTAGACATATTTCTTTTAAGTTTTGGTCATAAATTTGTTATCTGTGTAAGTGAACATTTCTACTTTTCCAAGATAATCCATCCACCTGACAGGTGTGGAACGAACATTCTGTTCACAGGCAACAGCTCTGGTGGACATTCCTGCTTAAAACTTCCCAAGGCACACCTGTGTAGCAAGGATACTGTTTAATTAGCATGTTGATATGCCACACCTGGCAGGTGTATGGATCATCTTGGAAAAGGAGAGTACTCACTAATGCTGATTTGAACAAATTTGCAGCCATACTTTGAAAGAAATACATCTTTTGAGTGCATAAAACAGTCATAGATCTTTAATTGATACCTGTGAGAAATTGAGAATAAATAATCATGAGCACGTTAAATTGTATTTGGATAACTGTAATATCTGACAAGTTGATTATGCTTTTTTAAAAAAATCTAGAAAACTGATTACCTTGAAAAACATATGTATAACTATTAGTCTCAATTTATATTTAATTTCTATGTAATTTTTAATTCTGCTTAAAGTGTAATTATATTTACTTAATTTTGTGAAGTTGTTGCAACTTAAAAAAATGAAAAGTAATGTAATTAAGTCATTCTTCCTACGTTTTGGCAACTTCAGTAAACTGTGCCTTATATCTGTATTCTGCTGGTTGGAAACTAGTCAATCATATTTGTATTTTCTCAAACATGAAATAAAACATAACTTTTAGATCTCCTTACTTCATCATTGCTAAATTCCTCTTTGTAATGATCACGTGAAGTCACACTAACTTGGTTTACAGAAGTTGCTTAGAAAGAAGAGGGTACTTTCATTTGTCACTTTTAAGTTGCAACAACCTCACAAAATTGAGTAAATGCAGCTACATTTTGAGTAAACTTAGCAATTACTTATAAAGTAAACATAAGTTAAGATTAATAGTTATATTTACATTTTTTTTTCAAGGCAGTCAGTTTTATTTTTTATGTGAGATCAACTTATCAGATTTTAATGTGTAGTGTTAATATACACGAAAATATGTATATGTATAACTATAAGTATATTTGAAATATAGAAATTATATGATCATTTCATATTGCAAACTGTATGGCTTTTTATGTGCTCAGTTCCAGTCCTAATCTACAATTGAATATACAGGTAGACAGGCACAAACGAGCAAACGAGGCAGGAAGACAGTCAGGCAGTCAGACAGACAGGGCGCTCCAGAGGTGACCGGGGAATCCTGCTCTCTCCGTGCCGGCAGACAGAGCCTCCTCTTCGGCCACTGCTCCTCCTCCCCTCCCCTCCCCTCCCTTTGCCCTGGTTGCGCGCTGGGGGATCCGACGACGTCACACGAACACACACACACACACACACACACACACACACACACACACACACACACACACACGCCCTCTCTCGCTCTCTGCCACTCCGTCTCTCTCCTTCTCTCTCTCTCTCCCTCTCCCTCTCCTCTATGCTGCTATTCTGGGAAGTGGCGTTTGGAATAACCCCCGTGTGCGTACGAGTGTGTGTGTGCGTGTGTCTCCTGATTTCACCCTCACACACGCACACATACACACTCACAACACAACCAGACGCACACATTTTACTGTCTGTCTGACTGCAGTAGTGGAGCTCCGGCAGCAGAAATCCGGTCGGAAAGGATTCCTTCCATTTTTACGCGCAACTTTTCCTCCGTCGGCCGCCTCGCCGCGCCGTTTCCACCGCTTTCCTCCTCGACTCTTGTGGATTTCTAACAACCGGGCTGTTTTCCTAAGCGGACAACCAGCGAGGTGTCAAGCCCGCCCGGAATCGGATCCCCTGTCACCGGGGTTGCTTGTTGTCATTTTCGCACGGAGACGCGCAGCCGGAGCGCAGACAGAAGGTAAGTGGAGGGAAAACGAAACCTTACCGGACATATTCTCACATATGTCACAGTGACAGCGGGCTTTTCTGCGCCATGACGGACATTATGGGCTGTTTTCACGCCACTTGATCTTTAGTTTAGCTTATAAGGGCAAGGCTATGCAGGGGGAATACCCCGGGCACGCATTGCATTGCATGCAGATTACCCGGGTTGCGTAATATCCTGAGGAATTTGCAGTAGCCTGCACGGCCAGGCTGGCTGCAAGGCCGGGGGAGAGAAATATAGAGGGAGAGGGAGGGGGGACTGTTCGTGGATATGAAGCTGAGAAAGTGGAAGAGGTGTGATGGTGTGATTTTGCGTCTGGAAGGTCGATTTTCTGCATTTGAGTTGTGCACCAACAAACAAGCTCTGGCCGCATCTGCGTGTTTTGGCTCCTAGAAGTTCACTTGCAAACCCTTAAAATGTCACTAGACTCACCATATAGTGCTCAAAAGTGAGTTTAAGCTGTGACCTTATCTCTCTCCTGTATTTCCTTGTTGCTGCTACAGCATAATCAGAGTGACATGCCTGAGATATTTAAATTCAGGCTCACAGCTACAATGTGTTTTGTGTTCTTCTCAAATATAAAAACTGGAGTACTTTTTCAGAAGGGAGTGACTTTATCTTCATATGCTCATCGTTTGCTTCCTCTGTTTGTGTGTGCATGTATGTGTGTGTCTGTGTATGAGAGAGAGAGTGAGAGAAATGGTGGGTGGTGCGCTGGCTGGTTCCGGGAATGTTCCATGACGTGTTGCCGTCTAGAGAGGGGCCCCGGCCGGGGAGACTCCGACGCACGGCCAGGCCCTGCTCTGTCTCTCTTTCACTTAAAAGAGAGCCTGCTGTTACTCATGTGCTGGAAAATATCTCAGCCTCTCTTCGCTGCTTCATCATATAAGCAAGGCGTGTGTTGTTGCAAGTCATAATCCTGTGATCCGCTACTCATTTCTGCAGGGAAGCTTTCTCTCTGTTTTTTTCCACCTCAGTGAGGTCAGAGGTCAAAGGTCAGGGTCGAGCACTACTTTATGCTTAAGGACAGGACAGCAAGGATGATTGGCAATATGAGGCTTTGAACTGCAGCTGAAGGACACTGCGCTGGCCAGCTGCTGCCAACATGACTGTTTGGTTGTCAGAGCGGTTCTTTGATGTTTAATGTGTCACAGGAAACACAAATAAAGTCCACATTACCAATAAGGAGTAAGGACCATTAAATAGCCAAGAATTGAGTAAATTAAAAAAATAAGTAAATATTTATTACAAATTATGAGAAAGACAAACACCACAAAATTAAACATTAAACATTAGCAAAGCCGAAAAAATAAAATAATATTATTAATAAATGGAATTGTTCATTGCATCTGTATTGTCACATCTGCGTGTGTTTATTGTCTGTGTTGGCAGGCAAAGCAGCTAATTTTAAACTTGGATTGACACTGTAAAGGTGGTATTTTTAGAAACAATGAAAAGCCGCGTGCAAAACAGTGAAATAAAATGGAAGCTGAATTAAAGAGAGAAGCAGCACTGATGGAACGCTTTGTTGCTGTTTAAGGGGAGTATTAACAAAAACCATCCCAGAATGTGTTTGCAGTGTTTGTGAGGTTACAAGCCTGCAGCTGAGGAGTGTGTCTTCTGCTGTCAAGAGACATGCCGTGCACGACTGCGTGCACGTGCACATGTCTGTGGTGACTGTGTGTGTGTGAGAGCGTGTGCGGGGCAATAGACCGACCTACGTACCATCTGTCCCACTGCCACCTCAGATGGCCATTGGGGTGTGCTGCGTAGGAGCGAGCGTCCATGCACACACACACACACACAATCACACACACAAGGGTGGATAAGTGTACGGAGAACATGCATGTGGTGTGAGTTGATTTTCTACACTTAACAGTCAATTAATTTATTACCTAGGCCTTGTAGGAACTTGCATACTACAGCAGCAGCCAGTAGAGCTGAAACAAATACTCTTTAAGTACAACAATCGTTGATTCTGTGCTGCCATGAAGACATGTGTCATCACCGATAGTAATAACTTAAACCAGGGATGACTTTGTGAAGAGTCATGTGAGGTGAACATTCATTGCTCCAAATTTGCGGAGGAACAACAAAAGAAGAGACAGAGTAGAGGACCATTTCAGTTTGGAAATGTGCAAGTTGCTGTGTATACCAGCCTAGTGGGGTTGGTGGTATTAATCTCCAGTATGGCTAGCCTGCTAGCTTGGTAACCATTAATAGACCAAACCTGCCCAAACATGTTCAGCAGTAACACTGTTCTGCGCTGGCTGTGTCATTGTTTTCCTATGGGGATAGCGTGGACACCCAACTAAGCGCAAGTGCTATCCTTGGTGTAGTGTTTGCCACTAGGTTGGGGTGGTATCATGGTATTATGGTATTTAGAAATCCTGAGGGTATGCTTTTCAATACCGTCAACAATACAGGCGTACCTCTTTCTGTTAAACTCATTGTACGCAGTGCACAGCATGCACCAGCAGAGCTAATTCTCCAATCTTTGCTGGTGGTATAGGCAGCTGAGCTTAAAGACATCACGACACATAGAGATCAGTTACAGGAAAGTAAACAGCAACGGTAGAGCGAGACCATAGGGAATAACCACATGTTTTTAAAATACAACTTGGCAAATGAAGGATTTATTTTGACCAAACGGGAGCTTATGATTGTTGGAGCAGCGGACTTACTGACTAGATTACAAACAAAAGTAACCAGCGTTTATGGTTTGGGTGAGTTTTATTTTGTTTCTGTCGACTTTGAATGAAGTGTGTTTTATGATTAGTTAATGAGGCAGTTAAGTGTCATCTGTCTTTCATGACTGCCGCACACTTATACTGTCTTGTATCATATTCCCCAGTGATGGTTCTGGGAACAGGAAAGGAGTCTATTACGTATTTTTTCCTGCATTTAAAAAAACGCAGGCTAATTTTGGTGGTACAGGGTTAGGGGTAGACTGCATGGTGAAATGTTAACAGTCAAATGTGGCTACAAGGTTTATGAACAAACATAGACATTCTTATATAATCACTTTTCAACTAATCATGGGCATGCAACCTGTGATTATTAGGGTTCAGAGTATATATTTAATGTGGCCGATATAAATTGGCCCAAGTGACAGTAAGGTATGCTAGTTTAAATGGCACCTGTTGGTGGGACGTGTGATCTGTCAGGGACAGTGTCATCTTGTCTCTAAGTGTCATAACATTATGACACTAAAAAAAACACTCAAATATTAGATTACATTGGCGTGACAAGAAAATATTAACCCAAGGACCACCTACTAGCTTTTACTGGGTTTCCAAAGACATATAATGATGGTCTTCCTCAGAGGACAGTTTGTTCAGTTGTGAGGTGATAACAGATGGTTGCAAATGGAGGGGGATTGTTGCCTCTGTCTCCGCTTCAAGATGGTGCAGGTTGTGAACATCCTTCTTAAGTTGCTACTGTATGATACATCTTGATTTATTACATCCTTATGGGTGATTCCTTTGAACCTACATTATATATGCTGGAGTAATTTAAGGAACACAATGTCTAAATTGGTTTAAAACAATCATCTGAGGTTTAAATTGCTGCTGTCGAGCCACTCAAAATAGGCAGCAGCCTGTTGTGATTTTGTTAGAGTTAATTATCTGACTTGCTTTTAAATCTGCTTGATTATCAGTGCGTCTTGCTTCTTGAGAATTTCTAGCTGCAGCCGTCTGCATCTGTCTTGCCGCTGGCTGTGCATCAGTTGGTTCACCGCAGATGTGATGCGTTTGCATTTGATGTGAATTAACATCATAGCATCATAGCTGGAGAATTTGAAATGACTGCAGATGTATGGCATGGTGCGATGAAGTAACACGCCCTGAGACACCAAACACACACACACACACACACACACACACACACACAGAGTTGAGCTTCTTATTAAAATTTTGGGTTGCTGGTGTATATCCTGACATTAAATGTAAAATCGTTAACATCCTGACAGTCTGCTTGTACAGATGACAAGTAAAACCATCAGCTTTAAATACTCTGCTGCCATGGATTTCAATAGTTACATCTGGCGTCAAGTGCTGAAAGAATTATTGAACACATTGGCTTGAGATTATCATGAAAAGCACTGTTTGTCACTGAACATAATATACTAGCTGATTAAAATGTAGTATTGATGATCTAAATATGCAAAATAACTAAAGCTGTCAAATAAATATTGTGGAGTGAAAAGTGCAATATTTACCTCAGATTGTGGAGTAGAGGTGCAAGTACATTAATGAATAAATAAATAAATATATTAAAAACCTACTTGAATGAATGTACTTACATTCCCTGACTGCAGGCTCTCCAACTTTTTTTAGGGTGTAAGGAAGTCATTTGAAGACCCAGTTTTGGTCGATTAGCTTGATATCTTTGATGTTTTATAGACTAACCATAAATCACTAATGAAAGGCCAAAAAAAAACCCCAACATCAACAATAAGAATAATGACAAAATGAAGTACAAGTAATCAGGTGTATGTTTGAACAAGTGTATACACGTTCTATCTTTCTTTAAATTACCAATTTGCCCATTTTAAAAACAGATTTCACACAGAAAACGTTACTCCACTTTGTATTGTGGCTTTATTTGCCTCGTCCCGGCTGTTATTGTATTGTATTAGACACCTTCGAGTGGATTACTACCGACAAATAACAGCTGCATTGCAACATAATGCACCTGCAACACAGGAACACCGTGCTTCTCTGCTGCAAAGTGAATGGGCTTCCTCTGGAGAGCAATGAATTCAGAGCATTAAAAGAGGATTTTAAGCTTCACACTGAACTGATCCACAGTTTATCTCACTGAATGAATTGTGCGGCTTTTGAATGCAACTGCACAGTCTCACCTGTCTGTGTGTGTGTGTGTTTGTTTGTGATCACCTGAGAGCTGTAGAGGAACCTGAGAGCGCTCCGGTGACCGAGGTCCTGACAGCGATGGCTAAATTATTAAGATACACACTCACACACAAAGCTAATGAGTTGGTTGACTGGCTCCTGCTGATAAATAGTTCCTCTGTGGTTTGGTTTTACATAATACCTGCTTGGATATACACACCTGGAGCACAGGAGAGGAGGAGGTGCAGAGGAGAGGGGAAAAGTGGAGAAAAAGAGTTAAGTTAGAGTGCAAGTAAAATACAATAGAAGAGGAAGAAGTGAGGGAGGTGGAGAAAGATGAGATAAGGGATGAGGGAATGAAAGGACAAGAGGGAGGATGAGGATGAGGGAAGGAAATGTAACGGAGACCAGAGTAGAAGACAAGACAGGAAAAATGGAAGTGAGAGAGAAAAGGAGAGGACAGGCAATGAGAGAAGAGAGGATGATGGAGGAGCAGAAGGATGAGGAGAAACAGAGAGCAGGAAGAGGAGAGGCGATAGGATGAGAGGTTTCCAAGCTGTACCAACAGAGGAGTGTGTCTATTCTGTCAGCTGCTGACACACTTTTCATTTGAAGGACTTTGCTCGATAGATTGTGTGTGTGTGTGTGTGTGTGAGTGTGTGTGTGTGTGATCTCAGCTTGTTGTCCTCAGCTGTACAAAAGGAAACTCCCTCTCCCAGTCCGCTATAACCTCTAAGATGAGGACATTTTTTAAATCCCTCAGCCAGTCAATGATCACCATGCTGACTGTTGCTTCATGTCGGCCGATAGGGTTCCCCAAGAATGACTTTTTTTTTGACGGCCAACCTGACAGCTAACGTTGTCCTAGTTCCCTCGTCAAAAAGCCTATAAGATTTTTCCACCTGATTTTGCATCATTGCAGAAAATAACCTCTGTGGTGAACAAACGTTTATGATACTTAGACATTTTGTTCAGCAAGATAATTGGCCACCACTTTAATGATTTTTAAAGCCTAAATGAATGCGCCAAAAGTAAAAGTAAGCTGTGTTCAGCGCAGTTCAGCATGATGCCGTTCTGTAGTCTCATGTAGCCACTTGTTAGCAACAACCCTTTTTAAAGACATAAAAGCTTCCAAGTTCTCAGCGGGGTATTTACTGACGCATTTTATGTTGTAGAACAAAATGTGAAAGTCTCTTAAGCTTGTGTTAACCACAGACCTTATTTAAGGCTTCTAATCAAAAAAACATTCAACAAACCCATTGACTTTGAGACGAGGAATCAGAGGTGCTGACATGCTAACTCTTGTTCTATGGCAGCTTTTTAAACGAGATGGAAAGATGCTTGAAAGTAACAGGGTGGGTGTGTGTGTGTGTGTGTGTGTGTGTGTGTGTGTGTGTGTGTGTGTGTGTGTGTGTGTGTGTGTGTGTGTGTGTGTGTGTGTGTGTGTGTGTGTGTGTTTGACAGGGAATCTGAAACCCAACCTCTCTTTACTCAGAGGGAGGCACTGATGTCAGGTGGGCTGCGTCTGTGTTTGGAGAGAATGAGAGAGAGAGAGAGTGAGAGAGAGAGACCTTTACCCAAACTGGCCTACTTTCTCAACAGCTTGTAATTAGTTTCACTTCATGCATTTATGCATGAGACAGTAGAGCTAAATCAGTGTTTTGTAATCAGAAAATCCCAACTGACACAACCAACAAGCAGTTTTCCTTTTACTGTAGACTGAATGGGTTGTAAATCAAATGCGCTAACTCCTAACAAGCAACATATGGAGCCGAAAACTACTGCAAATATAGCGTTCTTCAGCATGGGTGGTTGTCTGAGCCAAGCCATGAGAATGGATGCTTTTATACTAGGGCTGCAAATTGTGAGTTCTTATTGATTTATTGGTCAAATTAACGGTTGATTAATCATTTTTTGAAAAAAAAAAAAAGAAGTATAATTTTGCTAATCTCAAACAGTACCAAATGTATTTTATCCTCAGTCAAAGCTCACAGTATGATACTCCATATATTTTTTACAGCATTTCATTGCCTATTGATTTATCAATTAAATTTCACATGTTCGATTAAATTCTTAACGGCCGATTAATCGATTATCGATTAATTGTTATCATCCATATTTTATACCATTTGAATATCATAGAAAAAAGATGCTATTTCTAGGGCTGCACCATTATATCGGGGCGTCTTGTATTTCATGTCTCTATCTGCTGGTGGGCCATCACGACAAGAGTATGCATAATATAATATTTCTAATATATAATCCAATAATGTATAGTCCACTACAAAAGAGACTTGATGATCACTAAAATTAGGTGGGAAGAGCTGGATATATTGATACCGGTTACTGGCTAAGTGAGTTGTTTTTATACTGGCATAGCAGATATTGGCAAAAAAAAATCAATAACATGAATCCGTAGCTATTTCCCTTGAAGGTTTTGAGACAACCATGTTTCCTAGAAATGACTTTTTGTAGAGATAAATGCTACTTAAAAACTAAACTTAAAAACTAGAAGAATTTCTTTGACGTATACCTTTTAGTTTGGCCCATATCCTATTCACTAACATGGAGGGTGTGTATTCAGGTTGCTCCTACTTGATAAAAAGCTTTTTAAGGTAAATACTGTTCTATTCAAGATTAAGATGAGAGGACTGATATGAGTTTGATAATTATGCATTCAGAACATGTGAGAGTCCAGACAGACACAGAGAGAAACTTCTCGTCAAAAGACTCCTCTATATGAAGTATCCTGTTAGCTAGCAAGCCAGCCACTAATTAAACAGGGTTTATCTGTTATCTTTGCGATCACAAGCAAAAAACTGGGTCTTGCTGTTTAAGCTAGCTGCTTGATAAGTAAGCTAACTGCCTGGAAACAACTGTGCCTTTGTTCTGTGTTTGTGCCCGTGTTGAAACCATTAGCTATAAGCTGTAAATGTGGCTTTTTGATGGATCTTTTTAGCAGACATTTTAACTTGTCATTCAGAAAAAAAAAAACACAGGTGCAGCTAATGTCATTAACAATGTCTCAGTTCCATTAAGTGTCCTAGAAAGCCATGACAGTGAGCCGACATCCACAATGCCAGTAACCTTGAACCAGTTCACCTAAATGGAGTGCACTTTTTACTGTCATTAATTGCACCTGTGCTTTTGCTGCAACGACAAGCCAAAAATATCTGTTGTGAAGGTCTACTTTGAGGAGGGTTAACGTTAGCATTTCCCCCTGGCTCTCTGTATAGGTTTTTAAACAATTTTCAACACTGAACCACTAGCACAGAGGTGAAACTGCTGTCTTCTCGTCTGACTCCTGATAAGGTTAAAGTTTATTCCTTCATGCCAGGAGACTAAAATACAACTTTTCTTTATGGGCAGAAAGTACAAAGGAACAAAGCCAGCAGATAGCAGTCTGGCAAAAACTTGAGTTTTTGTTTGAATATTCAAAAACTTTATCTTAAACTGCTGAGTATCTAATGTGAAGCTCATACACAACCATTTCATGTTTGGTTTTATTAGATTTTTTAAAAATAAACAGCTGAGTAACTTCTCGAACATAGATGACACCATATTCCCAGCAGCTCCGGTATGATTAAAAAAACATGTCAGTCATCTAAAACACCAGAAACCTTCCAACTTTTGATGTCAGTCTCTCTCAATCTACTGCTGCTATTTTGCAGCGATGTTCATCATTCATGCACACCCACAGAAACGAAACCACAACTGAAATACGTTTGACGACACAAAATTGTTTTTTCGGTGTTGATCGAAGCATGAAACTCTCGATTTCTCTCAGTGCAAAAGTCTCACTTTCCTGCTTGCAGTAATTCACTACGTATGTATAAAACCCAGCAGAGTACAATTATACTCCCTTTACTACAGGGGGGATGTCCAGTGGCATTTTGGGAAACATAGGATATCTAACTGACGAATGTGAGGGCGGTTAGGTAGGTGAATCAAAAATGGAAAATGAAAATGAGGTGCACATCAAAGAAGTTTTTTCCCCTTAAAATCTAAAAAAATCTGTTGAAAATTTGATTTTGAAAAATGCCATTTGCACGTAAAACTGTATTTTCTCTGTTACTCTTTCTTTATTATGTTATTGGGTCTTCATTTTTTTTAATTCACTTTAGGGACTGTGACATATACTGTAATCAGCAACTTTTGCCATTTTCTTTCCATTTTTCTCTTATAGTTTTATTTGTAGATTCATTTTCTGAGCTGCCCTTGCTGAAAGAGGACATCTTTTACTGTCAGCTTAAACTGATCTGTTTTAAAAATGGGTGTTATCATTAGAAATGAGGTAATAGGGAATCTTGAATATGCATCACTGTGTTAAACCATCTGACTCTTGTTGGTGTGCAGTTCCCAAGCTCTGCTGCCCACTCTGATATTATCTGCTTCATTGGAGTTAGCACAATTAAAACACATCAGCTACTGCTGTAGGTTTAAGTTGAGTTATTTGCATATCCATACAAAAGATAAGAACACTTCAAAAATATCAGGGGATGAAACGAAATCCAATCTCCGCGGGTGAGACAGAACAGAAACCCCAACGGGCTTTAAAAAAAAAATCCAAAGAAAAAAATGACAAAAGAAAACTGAAAATCGAGATGACAAACGGCTGACACGAGTGATCTGAAACTCTAAGACAGAATCTGTTTTTATTTGTTTATTGTTGGATTCAATGAAGGGTTTGAAATGTCAGTGTCAAACACTCAGAATCCGCTAAGAAAACTACAGAGACTTCTGTGTTTTTAGAAATTTGAGATTACAAACCACAGGATCAGCATGTCACTCCCGTTGTCGTGGAATTTTTTCAAAAACAACTGCTGGTTTTTATTTTCCTGACATAAATTTAAATACCACATTTATATTTATATGCTGAGAGAGACTCATGACCTTTTGACCTTTAAACCTGTCACAAATATGTTCCCAATCTACGTGTTTATTTTTCCACTTCAAGGGCAAAAGTATGTGGATGCCTGAAGAGTACACCCATGTACGATTGTTGAACATCTCATTCTAAAACCAGACTTCACTGGGCTGCAGTAACAGCCTTTACTCTTTTAGGAAGACTTTCCAGATGTTGAACCTGGCTGCAGAGATTGACAAGAGCATTAGTGAGGTCTAACACTGATGTTGGTTATCAGGTCTGGCTCACAGAGTTCCAGTTCATCCCACTGGTGTTGGATGAGACCAGGACAATCAACTTCTTCCACAACAAACTTTGAAAACCATTTCTTTATGCACCTGGCTTTTTGTACGGGGCATTTTTAGGTTGAACTGTGAAAAGGTTTTTCCCAGACTGTTTTCACAAAGTTAGTGGAAACTATTTTATAAAATATATGCTGTTTGGGAAATAACTTTGATTCAAACAGTTCCCAGGTAACCTTCAGAGACTCCATGGAGTTACTGGTCATATCCAAGAAATATAACTTTTACACATTTTTCACAGGTTAGTACAGAATGAACAAACAGGATATAACATGTTGACTGAGCTTTAGAAGTGCAGTCAGGGGTTTGAATGCCGATTACAAACTACCGTCGTAGTTTGTAATCTGCTGATTGTCGTCTTTTAGGTGTGTTCATGCACAACTTTTTGGCCGAGACACAGGTGACATAAGGCAACGCATCATTCAGCTTTGTCACAGCTCGTTCTTAGATGAAGATTTGGTGTATCCGGGCCTGAACAATATATTAAAACGGACAGATGTGAGAATGATAACTGCCTGCCAGAAAGTAAATAAGTGTATTTCCTTTAATGTCAAACTATTGCTTTAAGGTGTCTTGAACTGGATCTAAAGGAAATGCATGTTTTTCATGCATGCACTTTGTGTACTTTGGCCATAGTACACAAATGGCATCCATTTTGGCCACATAGTGTAGCTCTTGGTCAAACACTGTCATATATTCTCATGCTGGTCCATAGAATATCAGTGTTTTGTTTTTTTTTTATCCAAAAATTGCATATGCATCAATGATTTTGTCCTGAAAAGGTTAATAAAAACCATGATGAGACCATGATATAACACTTTTTGTTATGATGATAAAACACTTATAACGCATTTTGGGATATGCCAGGACTCAGCATGACTCCAGTCCAAGAGGCAGCCATGTTGTTTGCACATGGTCTTAAAGTAACGCACAGTGTGTTTACAACAGTGGAGTTAAATAAAAGGACGTAAGCGCGTCTTTATCATCTTTTATGTCTCTCTTTCTCCCTCAGGGGCTGTGGCCAGTTTGTCGACTTGCTTAACTTGACCAGAGGAAAAACACTTACACAAGGTAGGACCAACAACACTAATAACTGTGTATGTGTGTGGTGGTTATAGCTCGCAGTCTCACACAACATAGTAACTCAGATGTAAAGATACACGATGCTGATTTATGGAAAAATGGAGGATGGATATATTAGTCAGTCTGAGTGAAATTTGTAGAACCTGAGCCAAAAGTTTGGTAGCATAAATTAAATTTTAGCTGCAAATAAAAGAAGTCAGCAAACTGGAATGATTGACAAAATTTTTCAGAAAAACTGTTGCAAAAGTAAAATTGCCTCAAGTGAATCCCTTGGGAGACATTGGATTGACATTTTGTTTTTTTAAAAATTTGTGAAAGCAGAGAAAGACACATTTACTCTAAGCTATGAGAACAAACTCCTGAGTGGAGTAGATAGTGGAGAAAATTGTGGAAAAAAGGGCCGTCTTTGTAATAATACCCATCATTAGGCTTTAAAATGGCCGATCCTTTTGTCATGAGAGAGAAAGAGAGGCTCACACAGAGAAACAGACGGTAAGACAAGGAGAGAGTTGAGCTGTATTCATTTAACCAGAATTACTCTTGCTGTTTTCTCCTGGCTGGTTGCCGAGGCAACCGGCCAGCTTCGTTACCAGAGGTGTGACCTCGACTGGGAGTGTAAATGGAAAAAACTCACTTTAATGGTCCTGCTGACTGCCATCATGTAAAGTTTCTCTACTCTTGACTGCTTCGCATGTTTTAACTCCACCCCAGAAATGAGTGAAATCTGCTCTGTACACACCAGGAGTCATCAGGAGTGGTGCGGTTGTTTAGAGTTGTCTTGTGTTGGAAGATCTAATTTGGTTTTACAGTTAAATGCTGAAGGCAGAGAAATTGTTGTGATGCCAGCTGTAGTAAAATAGATCCAAGAACAAGGACAGAATGAGATGCACTTTAGTGTTGCTTTGACAAACTGTGATGAGATACACAGTTCTGCCAGCTGTTTTAACAACGACAGGAGTCAACAGGACAAAAAGTCTTATTGTCTTAAGGTAATACTTTTCACCTTATAATGTCAAAGTAACGCCAATTTTTATTTTAACATTAAAGCATTTCATGATCTAACAAGTTGTTGTTACGACAAGAATTCAGTGTGTTGACAGACATGAATAACCTGTTTAAAGTCATGTTTTTGGAGTATCCCGTTTATGTGTTTGAGCATGACCACACAATATTCTGTTTTTTGTAAGCCCTAGTGTCCTAGCTGGAATACTCATTGACACAATACTCAATGCTCATGTAAACACCATATCCCAAATGTGATCATAACTGAGATAAGCCTCGTAAATGGGTTATCCATGTCCATGTAAGCATACTCATGGTTTCTAGATATAACAGAAAAATCTGGAATATAGTAAAATATCCTGTTATAACATGAAAAATATAAATGAATCAAATATTGTTTTTTTGTCATGGTGGCAGCAATGTGTTGTGGTACAGTAGGCCTTTGTATGGAAACTAGAATTACTGGCGTGCATGACAGCACATACGTGTATTTTTTTTCATTGCAACACAATGCGTCACTTTACTGGGGAGTGCGAAAAATTCATGCCATGATCACGAGAAAACATCACGTGGAGGTGACAACATAGTTATTGTGGGATCATGAGAAGAAATGGCTTTTCACAGTCATCTAACTTTATTGTTCTCTTAATCATTAATAAATCCTTAGAAAGTTTATATCTTGATCAAGACAAAAAAAAAAGATCTCAGTGTGTGACAAGAGATTCAGCTAAAATCTTGCTTTCCACCTCTTTTGATTTGTTACTTTTTCTAAAACAACACCCCTTACAAAAACAAAAAGTGATTTAATTTCATTCTGTCAGAATGAAATCACTTAAATAATCTGTTAAATCGTGACACTGGTGAGTGACCATAGTCCCTGATGCAGATTTCATTCCAAAGCTTATATAGTTCCCACCAGTCATTTTTTCCTCTTTAAAAATAAGCTTTTTTTTTTTTTTTTTTTTTTGAAAAGTACATAGAGACCTAACAGGAGGCCAACAAAAGCATAAGCTTCATTTTCATTGTACATTATAAAAACGATAAGCTACAATGGGGAGGTCAAAGGTCAGAGAGACCTAAACATCTTGAAAACAGATATTTGAAAGCATGACCTCCCCCCCACAATGATCACAATGGATCATGTAGGTGAGGATGGACATATTTCCATTTTGAATCACAAGTCAGAAGAATATTAGAGAAAGGAGAAGAGGTGGAATAAGGTGCTGATTAAGGATAGATTGAGAGAAATTGACTGTCACAGAAAAGAAAAGATTTTGGGATTAAATATGAAGAAGGCCTTTTGCAATGGCTGTTATGTGTACTTAAAAAACAACACATGGATGCAAGAAGACAGTGATGTTGAAGCGTAAAGTCAGGCCTTTTGCTATCTGTTCTTTTTTAAATGTGTGATTGATGCAGATTGGTGGATAGAAGAAGCAGCTTATTGTGTGTATGTGTGTGTGTGTGTGTGTGTGTGTGTGTGTGTGTGTGTGTGTTTGTGTGCGTGTGCCAGTGGTGTCACTTCCTCTTCCTGTGAAACAGGCTGCTTCATATTTAGGACGAGATGAACGATGTCATTCAAACACCGTCTGTCTTTCTCTCTCTATATGTGCTCGTATCCGCCACTTAGTGTGTGTATGTGTGTGTGCGTGTGTGTGTATGTGTATGTGTATATGTGTGTGGTTGACTCAGACAGTGCACAGAAATAGATCATGTAAAGCATAGATTACTATCTGCACCTCAAAGAACAAATATGTAGTGTTTAAACTTCATAGTGTCATCTCTGTAAAACACACACCCTCGCTCTCTCTCACACACACACACACACACAACAGAAAACATACACAGGATGTGCATCACCGCTTGCAGACTGCACATGCTAGACATGCACATACTGTGTGTGTGTGTGTTTATGTATGTATATACACTTTACTTTAGCACTTTTTCAAGGTCTTTTTCATGTTTGTTTTTTACTTTTTGGGCCATGTCTTGTTGGGATGCTCATTACCTTCTCCACATGTTTTTGGAGGAATTTTTCTCAGGTTTTAAATTCTTAGGATCAGGAGGTCGTTGTTGTCATGGTTCCAGTAATAAACAAGTGGATAATGTTAGGGGATGATCATGATCATGGTTCTAGAAAAAATGTTTCCTGCTTTGCTTCCGTCAGAATTACTGTAGCAGCCAGAGGATGCTGTCACTTTGATATAAACAAATGTGTTCTTCGAGGGCACTTATTTGATTGACTGATGCTGCTCTCTTGGGTGGACAGTCTCCTCCACACACATCCATATCTTTTGAATTTGCACACCAAAAAAATTGAGTAAAAGAACCAGAAAATGATGAAATGTGTGTAGCAGCAAAGTGTTGCAAACACCTTCAGTCTGCTTTTCATAGATTCCCCAAGTCTGTGAAACTGTACTGGAGAGATGAACACCATTCTTCCAAATTCTTCCCTAATTTATTTTTTTGATGATGGTAGAGAGTGTTGTCATGGCAAAAGTGATCCCAAAATTCCTGTAGGGAAGCAGTTTTGTTACACCAGAATGGTTGGTTTTCCAGCTTCTAAACAACCTAAAACCAAAAAAAAACTTGATAACATCTGACAGATAAGAAGACAGAGACATAACCAAACTGCTGGGCCGCAACAAGATCGAAATACTGACTAAATGAACCACTTGACTCTAAAAAAAGCAGGAATACAATTGAATGAAGGGAAATAACAAGAAATAAGAGAGGGAGATAGAGAGAGCTGGAGCACCAAGTGGATGCGGGCACCATGGTAACCACAGAGTCAGTACATTGAGAGATACACTGAAAAGGAAAAACCAGTAATGGACAGTTAGCCAATGAGAGTTTCACGTCAGTCTCTGATTACTGATTGGCTAAAACAAACCAGGAAGTGAACAGTATCACACTTAGACACACACACACACACACACACACACAAGCACAGATTCATTCACTCTTGCTCCCACACAATATGTTCAAATAAACAAAAGTAGAAAAAAAGGCAGAACTTGGAGAGGAAAGACTATTTTCTGTATTTTCTGTTGCCATGGCAACTGCAGCTTGGTACAATGGATGCAAGTTGTGCCCTTGACAGCAACACATTGAGAGGGAGTTTTACACACAAATGCACAAGCAGAGAATGATGATCAAGTGTATTGACAAACAGCTGTGTCCAAATGAATGGCCTCTGGGTGAGCATTTCCCCCATAGTCTAAATGTGTGTGTGTGTGTGTGTGTGTGTGTGTGTGTGTGTGTGTGTGTGTGTGTGTGTGTGTGTGTGTGTGCAGGCCACAAGTGAGATAACAGAGTGACAAAATTTGAATAGCATTATGGGATATGACTGTTGCCGAGACAACAGCAGTTAGTTTGGTTCCCATTTCCTTCAGGTAACCAGAAGTCCACTGGCCTCTTTGTTTGTGCATTCAAATCGCATGAAAAGTAGTGTATGTGCATGCATGTGTGTGTGCACATGTGTGCGTGTGTGTGTGTGTGTGTGTGTGAGAGAGAGACAGAGAGAGAGAGAGTAGGGGTGTGTCTGAGTACAGTTCGGTACAATGAGGAGCTTTGGTTTCGCTTCCGCATCGTTCCTCATGCAAATGACAGCGTTGTTGCTTCTGCAGACTGCACACTTCCTGTACGTGCTCTATGTGTGTGTACGCGTGTGTGTGAAACAGAGAGACTGTACTGCACATAAGTGGTTCAGTGTGTGAATTTCTGCATTGACATTTGCATTGGTGTGTGCATGTTTAACGTATGTCAGTGTTCTCTGTGTGTCTGTGTGCTTTTACATCCTTGTAAGCTGACTGTATCTGTTGTATTTTGTGTAAATATAAAAGTAAAAAAATGGAAACAGAAATACCAGTACCACAGAATCTACAGCCATACCAGCCTCGCTCTCTTCCCATTCATAATAAAACATAATAAACATTAGTAAAAAGGTAATAACCAGTAATGAATAGTACTAAACTGCAATAACTATAACCAAAGTAAAACATTCATTAACTGTAGTAACTGTGATTAACATTAGATAAACAGTGATAGACATAGGTTAACAGTAGTATATCACAATAAACATTAATAAACATTAGTAAAACATTAATACATTGTTAAAAAATGAATACCACAGTAATAACCACTGGTAAATCAATAATACATTTTAATAATCTGTAATAAATATTATCGAAAATAGTAATAAATTGTAAAACAATGAACTGTAATAAACATTAACCCTTTGAAACCTGAGCAAACTGCTTTGATTTCTTTAAAAATAAACATGAGGATAAGGCAATGAGAAACTTAGCCATGGCCCAAAAATAAGCAAGTGACAGTCACTAGAAAATTACAAGAAAACTACCTGAAACTAATCAACAAAAAAAGAAAGAAAAAGTGCTTAAAATTGAAAAAATGTAATTTTAAAAATGAACTATAAAAATGAAGTTTTGTGGTTTTTTTCCCAACAAAGAAAAAGAAAACCTATGTCAATCCAGGTTTCAAATGGTTAATCACACAGAAATAACCATTCGTATAACAGTAATACATTGTCATAAACAGAACTTTACATCAGTAAAACAGCAATTAACAACAAAAACACAGAAGTAAACAGAAGCAGCACTATCAGTGAGTGGTCACAGCATTGCTCAGTAGGATGACGCGGTGACCCATCAGCTGAAGAACCATTCAGAGAAAGACCGGATGTTTGTGGGAGGAGAGATGGAGTGATGAATAGAGAGACGACAAGGTCAAGAGGGGGGAGGAGGGATTGTAATTAGGCATCATCATCATCATCCCCCTCCTCCGTGCTTTCTGCCTCCCTTCATCCCTCAGCATCATCTTTCCCTTACTCCTCATCTCTCTTTTCTTTTTACTTTATTTTGTCTCTCATTTTGCACCCTTTTTTTCTCCTCCACTATGCCTAATCCCTTTAAATTGACCTTTTCCTTATTTTTTGATTTCTTTTTTCTTTCATCTCTAATCCATTTTCTTCCTCCCTTTACTCTGTTTTCTTATTTCTTCTTTTCCACCCTTTTCTTGTTGCGCTGTCTTTCATCTCTTCTCGTCTTTCCTCCCCTTTCAGCATCCCTCACTCTATCCTCCTTTCTTATTGACTTTTTGTTATCTTTCATTGTATCTCTTCCCTCCATTGTCCCCCTCCTTCCTCTAGTCTTTCTCACCTCATTCGGTCTTTCCTTTTCCCTCAGTCACCCCTTCTTTCATATCCCTCCGTCATTCTCCTTCGGTACCACTCCTTTCTCTCTTTTCCTTCTCTCTTTCTTTGCTTCCTGCTTTCCTCATCTGCCATCTTCTTACCTCTTTCTCCCTCTCCTCCATCCATCCTCCTTCTTTTCCCCCTACACTCCCTTCGCTCCATCATCGCGCCCTTCCTCTTCACCTCGCTCCCCCGTGTGTTGCTTCCCCCTGCCTTCATCTTTTCATCACTCTCCCCATCCCTCCACAATCTCCTCTGCCAGGGAGGAACAGGTGGCTCGCCTCTGCTGTGCCACTTGGTGGCTTCCTGCCCGAAACACAGAGAGAGAGAGAGAGGGGGAGGGAGGGAGAGAGAGAAAGAGATTGTGGCCCATGTCAGTGCCCTGGCGCTGCGGCTCGTGCCATGTGATGGACGGAAGGAGGAGGGGCAGGAGGAAGTGGAAGAGGAGGATGGGAGGTGGAGTTGGGCTGAAGGCTGTGATTTTGTAGACTGAGGGAGAGAAAGAGAGCAGCAGGTGCTTCAGTTTGAAGCACTTGTACAGACGCACACATGCACTTAAAGATAAGAGCTACCAAGATATTTCTGTGCCCACACCAGCATGACATCATTTCCTGTTCTCGCACTGGAAATCAACAGAGTAAAGAGCCGGTGGTGAGTGTCTCACCCTGCGGCTCCGGCTGTTTTTTTGTTTGTTTTTTTTGTTTTGTTTTTTTAACCAAGCAAGATTAGGGAAAGTCGTTCAATGATTTCAGGTCAAGTTCAGGTTGCTTTATTTGTAGGAAGATTTGGTTTGCGCAAGGCATCCAATAACATACAACATACAGGATGAAACCTGACAAGAAGATTAAATATGGAATGATTCAAGTGCCCCAGTGCTAATCAAAATAGTTAAATATGTAATACATACCAAAAGAATACTAAAATACTGCCAGTGTGATGGCAGCTGGAACAAGACGTTTTTTTTGTAGAGCATCATTTTACACCTCAGGACGAAAAACATCTGTCCAGAGAGGAGAAGCTGAAAGTCGTTGTGAAAAGGGTGCAGCTTGTTATTTAAAATGGTGTTGGCTGGCCACCGTAACTGTCTAGCATACAGGGACGCCGTGGTCAGCTGGGGCTCACCGATAAGCTTAATTAACCATTTTTGAATTTGGTTAAGAGAGATTCTGTTCTTTGCGGAGAGACTTCCAAACTATTACACCGAGGAAAAAGATATGAATCAATTCAGTGAAAGCACAATAAAATAAGCTCATCATTGTTTACCTAATTTACCTTCTCTCCACTTCCTCTCCTGCCCTTTCCTCTCCTTCTCTCTTCTTTCTCCTCTTTTCCAGCTCTCTTTGCTCCCTCCTGATGGCTCTTTGACTTGATATGCATTTGTCAGCGTGCACTCAGCCTCAGTAGCAACAAGAGCTCCATGTCATCCAAGTGCATCCCTCCCAAATAACGTGTTCAGTGCTACAGTACGAATGCTTTTTCCAACATCCTTTCTCTCATCTCCTCCGCTCTATTTTTATTCTCTTCCTCTAATCTTAATCTCATGCTGCAGTTTCAAATTTTGACATATTTGGAAAAACGGGGTATTGGGCTGGTTCCTGCAGCTGCTAGGATTAGCCGCTGCTACACTGGCTACCAATCTCTGGAGCTAACTCCATATGCATGGCATTAAGACTGATTAGCTCCGCGCTAGCTCACTCATACTCAGGGTATTAAGGCTTAAAAGCTAGCGCAGTTGGCTAGCACCTTGCGCCTCCCGTCCGTCATTCGCGGGGGGATTACCGCATGCTAGCGGCGGTGAGTGCTGAGAGTGGCCTAGCAGGCTAAAAATTAGCGCTTCAAAGAGGGAAATAAATCTGGCGCGACCTGAAAACACGTCCCTGCTGAATCACTTTGATGTGTGTCTTCTCTGTAGTCACAAGTGTTTAAGCGTGGAGAAATGTAGGTTGTACACATAATACCTGGATAAGGGTGGGGAAAGTCTAATGGCTGCCCCTCCTGCACTGCTCTCAGAGAGACACCTTTCAGTGAGACACCTTTCAGTGAGACACCTTTCAGTGAGACATTAGCCAGCACAAAAGAGCTGTGACTTTATTGGGCTGTTCCCAGTTTGACTGTCTGGACCAATAAGGATGTTAACTGAAGAAAAAGACCTTTGCAATGCATTTAGTTGATTTTTTCACCTTATTTTTCCTTAAGTCGTAAGATTTCATGCTCCTCTTCACACTTTATCTTGTTAAACCCTTTTGACCCGGCAGCGGATAAACGTTTACATCCATCGTGTTTTAGAATATATAGTTTCTTTGTAGTCACATTCAAAGCCTGTTTGAAGCATTGTCAATTGTCGCATTTGAGTCTGGACAGACATGGGTGTGAACTGTAACTGACACTTGACTGGTTTGCGGAGGCAAATAAATTGAAGTTGGTAATTTTAGTTTTATATATATTTAAAGTTTATGCAGAAGTATGTATTTGTGTGTTTTGTACTGAACATACAGTTTTCCCTCAGGACTGGTTTGAGAGATTTATTTAGACATGGTCACAGTTTGACACATATATATGTATATGTATATCCAAGAAATCAATATTAATTTACAGTTACAGGCTAACGCTCGCTGCCTCTCCTGGTTTACACATACTGCTTTTAATTGTACGATACATTGCAAGTTGGTCGGTGTGTAACTGGATTGTCTTTGTGTCTAAACTTTTAGCGAAAATGTTTTTCATGCAAAACTGTCACAGTCGATTACCGCCAACGTAACTCAGAGCTCTCCGGTTTTCCCACAAACTCACACTGGATTGTGCTTTTGTCTGTCCATCTTTTGAAATCCATCCTCTGTCACACACACGTCCATATGAAGACGTTTCGTGTCAAACTTGTATTTTTCAGTCTAACATTTGAGAAGTGTGATTCTGCTTGTTGTGACAGATGTGACATGAGTGAAGTTTGCGTGTGGATTATGTTGAAATATATTTTTTTACCAATAAAATAACTAAAATATGTCACTGTGATAAAATATCAAGCCAGAAATGTGAAATTTCCCCAAAATGAGTGGAATTCTTCTCTTCCTCTCCTCTTTTTTAACTGCTGTCAAACTTAAACTTTTCCCCTCTTACTCTCCATCTCTCACTCCCTCACTCCTTTCATCTGCCTTTCCATCCCTCCATCCCTTCGCCTCCTGTTTCATCCTTCATCACTCTGATCCCCCTCTCTCCTCCCTCGTCCTCTTCAAAGCTCTGTCTATCTGTCTCTGGATTCAGTCCTCCCCTCCCTTTCATCCCCCTCTCCTCTCCTCCCTTCTCTGCTCTCATCTCCTCTCCTCTGTTCCAATCCTGTCTCAACTCGTATCTTCTGATGTTCTCCTCTTTCCTTTCTGTCCGTGTCCTCCTCTACTCCTCTTTTTTTTTGCTATTTCCTTTCTTCTTTTGCTTGTCTTGCCCTCTTCCTTTTCTTTTCTTCCTTCTCTACTCGTCTCCTCTCATTCTTACTTCCTCTCTGTGTCCTCTTCTCCTCTTTGTCATCTTTTCTCTTCTTTTTTCCTTTCCTCCTCCCATCCAGCCTCCTAATTTGTCCTCCCCTCCCTCTTCTTGTAAGCTTTCCTTTTGTCTATCCTCCTTTCCTCTCCTGTCCTGTCTTTTTATTTATCCTTCCTCTTCCCTCCTTGTCTAAGCTCTTCCCTCCTCCTTCTTTTTATATATCCTACTCCCTTTTTCATCCCTCTCTCTCTTTTTTAACCTATCCCCTCCTCTATTGATCTTATCTCCTCTTTTTCCTCGTTTTTTGTCTTCTTGACTCCTCTTTTTCTTCCTCTCACTCCATTTCCTCTCCTCTCATTTACACCTTTCTTTACTTCCTCTCTGCTCCCCTTCCTCCCTCTCCTCTCCTCTTTTCTTCTCTCGTCTTTTTAATTTTAACTCCTCTTCAAGCTTTCCTCTTATTTTGCTTTCATCCTTCTCTTTTCCCGTTTCTCTCTGTCCTCCTCACTTTTCTCATCTTATATCCTGCTCCATTTCCCTTTCTCCACTCCTGCTCTCTCGTCTCCTTTCTTGTCCCTCTTCCTCTCCTCCTCTTTTCATCTCCCTCTTTTTCTCTCCTTTCATCCATCCTCCAAATGTGTCTTCCCATCCTTTCTCTCTTGCAAGCTTTCGTTTTGCCTCTCCTTCTTCCTTTTACTCCTCCCTTTCTCCCCCTTTATTCTTTTCCCAACTTTTGCCCTCCCTTCTTCCCTCCCAAATCTCATCTCTCTTGTTTTAACTGCTTCTCCTTCTTTCTTCTTTTCTCCTCTTCTCCTGTTGTTTCCTCTCCTTTTCTTTGGTTCATCAGTTCCCCTCACTTCTTTCCTGCACCCCTCCTCTCTCTTTTAATCTCATCTCTTCTCTTCTCCTGTCCTCCTCTTCCACCCTTTCGTCTTCCTCCCTCTCCTCATCTTCTTTCATCTCGATGTGCTAAAAGAAACCCAAAAAATTCAAAACAGATCCTCCTTTTCCTCTCTCGGCTGTCAGCGGTACGATCTCTCTCTCTCCCTCTCCCTCTCTGTCTCCCTCTTCAGCTTCAGTCTTTTAACTGAGGAATTAAAAGACACTTAGATATTTTCACTGTTTGTTTTGAAAGGATCTGTACCTGATGTGTGTTTCCGTGCTGTGACACACAAACACACACTAACGGTGTCGGTGACAGGATTTGGCTGACAACTCAGTGATATTAGACCTCTCTGTTAACTTAAACTACATAGGAGGATCAGACGCAGCTGTCAGCCATCTGTGTGTCTGTGTGTGTGTGTCTGTGTGTGTGTCTGTATGTGTGTCTGTGTGTGTGTCTGTGTGTGTGTCTGTGTGTGTGTGATCTCTTGTTAGAATGCCTCAGTGTCATCAGTAAATTTTTTGCTCTGTCCTCCATCTATCTAATTCCCACTGGATATAAAACGTTCAGCTGAGGGCCAGAAATATCTATGCAAATATATTCAGATAAGTCTTGTTTCAAAAAAATTTAAATACGGAGAAGTTCCTTCCAAAATCGTGATTGTTGGCATGAAAGTAAAGCACATTACAGGGGAGTGTTAGAGTTATGAGTCATTTTAAGGTATTTAATTTCAGAATATCCCAAAAATGTATCACGATTTGTAAAATACTGACAGGAAGAAAGGTGTCTTATCTGCTTTTAGGACCTTAAAAGGTATTAAGGCATGTTAAAGTTGCATGGAATTGGCCTTTGGATCATTATTAACCTCCTTTTGACGTCCGTCTACATAAAACTTAAGGATGAGTGGAGACTCACGAGTTCAACCACAGGGCTTTGGAATATAACAAGGTTTAGTAAACTGACAGCTGTGACTCATGATCCTGCGCATGCTGCAGGTAAGATGAAAGTTTGAGGTAGAGGAATTTGCAGGTTTTATATGATATGTATGATATAGGAGTTAAGAGTTACACTTTAGAATTTGTCAAAAATACATTTTTTAATGGAATTCAGGTGATGATTTTAAAGCTTTAAAAAAAAAAGCTTTTTCTGATATTTTATCCACCTACAGTGTGTCAGTGAGACTATAAGCTATATAACTATAACTATAAGAAAAACCTCCAGTATATAGCAAAAACACCAGCAAAAAACTACAGCCTCAAAAATGACCATAAAGTTGAAGAAGCACACCTATAACATAATATTTGAAGTCAGGATTTATTTTAGTTTGGTGGAGCTTATAAATGGGCTGTAATTAAGGACTATTTTCATTATTAATTAGTTTGTCTTTTATGTCAGTAATAGCTGATTCACAGTACTGTGCAAAAGTCTTATGCCACTTTGAACTTTAGCAAGGTTATAATGACCATACGTATTTATTTCTCAGTAGTCTCTTTACCAAAATACAACCAGTATACAGTATAAAAAATGCAAATATTTCAGAGTAAAACAACCTCATCAGGCTTAAGTTGCAAATATTTACTGTGACCTCCAGTTTCCACTTAGCATGTCTTGAACTCTCTGAGGCAGGCAATGTGAGATTTACAATACTAATCCTCTGGTGTGTTTACACCAGGTAGCATTCAGGACATGTCCAAAGCTCAATATTGATTGTTTGAGCTACCTTTTGTTATGGTTGTATGATTCTATGTTTCACACTAAATACTGACTTCAGTCAGAAGAAGCCATTTTGTTTTGACGTTTTCTGCTGTTTTAAAACATTGTACATGTTCTCTGTAGTCTTTGTATCTTCATACAGAGACTAAGCAATACATTTATATATTATGTCCTCATTACAACTTTTCTAAAACAAAAAATCTATGGTGGCTGAAGATTTTTGCACAGTACTGTATGTTGCATCTATAAAATGACAGGAGATCGTAAAAAACATGCATTATGAGTTCCCAGAGTTTTCTTTCTCCGCCAACAGTCCAAAACCAAAAAATATTTAGAGTTGGGGTGATCTGAAAATCACCTGCAGCTCACTCCTATCTGTCCAAAGCCCCTCCCATAAAACCACCACTGGCATATGCATGTGCTTCACAGTAATCTAGTGTGTCCTTAACATTGATTTACTTAATCCTTATTCATTGTACAGTTGCATACAGCTCTTTCGCTCAGTTCGTCCTTGCCTCTCTCTCTTTCTCTTTTTATCATACGACAAATGAGACAAGAATTAGCTCGCTAGCCACCAGACTACGCCTCCTCCTGAGGAGAGGGGCAGCAGCTCCAGAGATGGACCCCCCCAGCGTCGTCTGTCACAGTGGGCTGTTGGCCAGTGGTAACACTGGGTGTTAACAGCAACAACGGAAAGTTGCTGCTGTTACAGTCGAGGCTGTCCGGTCCCCCAGAGCCGGGGTTTGCACTGGCAGGACTTTGGTTCTTGCGACCGCTTACTGGGCTCCATCTCTGGAGCTGCTGCTTGCTGTCCTTCTGGCGAAGGACATAATGTGATTCAGAGTTGTAGCTAACGTTAGGTACTTAAAAGATGACTTTGAAGCTGTAGCCATGAGCTTATGGCTCCAGTTAGAAAGCAAAAACTATTAGCAGCATTTCCACATCTGAAACACTTTGCCAATATTAGCGCGGGTTTTATTTTGTTTATTGTCAGACCCCCTTTCCAACTGTAACTTTTTACCAACTTTTTGATCACTTTGTTTCTTTTCATCGGTTGTTTTGCAGTATAGGCACACTGTAAAATTGAATTTTACTTTAAAAGATATAAGAAACTGATTGCCTTGAAAAATGGAAGTAAATATAAGTCATAAATTATGTTGACTTTATATCTAATTGTTAAGTTTACTTAAACTTTATTTATTTCTTTTTTTAGTTTTTAGTTTGCAACTTAAAAATGACAAGTTTTAGCAACTAAACAAAGTTTATTGTGCTGTATATCTTTTGTTTGCTGGTTGCTAACCAGTCAATCACATTTGTATATTCTTAACAAAGCAGAAGTCGCAGATCTCCACACTTCATCACTGGCTAAATCCTCTTTGTCATGATCAAGTTAGGTCAGACTTAGAAGAAACAAGGTCATATCACTTGTCATTTTTCATTTGCAACAACTCCTCAAAAGAAGGTAAATGCAGCTAAATTTGAAGTAAACTGAACAATTAGATATAAAATAAACATAGATTAAGATTAATAGTTATATTTACCTTTCCTTTTCAAGACAATCAGTTTCAGAGATTATTTTAAGTATGATCAACTTGTGAGATTTTTTGTTACAAAAGCTGGAATCACAACTTTCTCTGCATGAGTTTGTGCCATTGAATCAGGCTGTGACCACATTGATGTGCACGTAGATCTTTATGTGTAGATCAGCTAATGAAATGACCTGTGATTGGCCAAAGTTTCCTATGATGGCGTAGACTTTCTAAAGCCCGAAACAGAGCCAGGAGTCTAGTTTTAATATACAATACAATTTACTGGTTAAATTGTACATGTATGCAATAGTGTTGCTATATTGAGGTATCACAACACTACAGAGAAGAACATTTTCCTTCTAACATCTGTCCTCTCTTAAATAAATACATTCAGGCCTCCTGTCTGTTTCTCCACAGCTGGATGTCTTGTCTCTTACTGTTCAGCATGCAGGCATTTTACAGTTTCACAACTTTTTTGTATTTTCAAGTCAGAAATCAGCAGCTTTTGACAGCTTGGTGTCTTTATTTTGCTGCTTAAATTGTTAGCCTGTTGACACCGATGGTTTGTAGAGTTACAGAGTTTGCAGATATACAGAGTTGGATATACAGTGCATGCCCTTTTTTTAGGTATATATGAACAGATTTGTAGAAACGAGTACTGCATATAAACACACGTCAAAATGAAGCCCAAACAACATATAGACGTGCATGTGTGCATATGTACTGTAAATGCACACACATATTCCACACACAGAGGCATGCATGCTGTACATGAACCCAGTCGCAGTTGGTTTGCACCCTCCTCACCAAACCAAACACTGTAATTTATCTCCATCTCTCTCTCAGTCCGACCTCAGGCTGTTAAAGGTTTCCCGTTGGGTTTGTGGTGGGCAGAAATGTCAGAGCTGTGGATTCCAGCGCCGGGCAGAGAGGCTGCTGTGTGGTGGCTGATTGCTATGCTATATGTGTTATGTTTCTGTCCGTGGGGTGCTGCTTTTTTAGGCAGCGTGTGTGTGTATGTTAAAGTGAAGTGTTCTTGAGCCTGATGATCTGATCTGACCTGAGATGAAGCTTTTCCACCTGGGACGTTAACTTTGGGATGGATGCTTCTTAGTAATGTCAGAGACGTCACCAAAAGCAATAAACAAAAAAGTTTTTAAGTAGAGTACATGAGAGCAGGGAAAAAAATAGACATTATTTTTTATCTATTAGTTTTATTTCTCTGCCCTCTTAAGTTTTATATGCCCGTAGCAAAACAATAAAGCTCATAGTGAAACTGGAGGCTAGTTCACCACTTCACAACATTTAAAATTTGGACATCTGTGATTAGAGTGGCTGCCCGCGCTTCTGTGTTGGAAAAAAAAAGATTTGGCGTATACTAAAAACAGAGGGGGTCAAGTCGTTTCACGGTTGTGTGGATTGATTGATTTGTAGAAATCAAAGGCAACTGGTCCCACGACGAGTGACGGACAACTAAAATGCTCCGGAAAGCCCTCACTAAGCGCTGGTGGTGTGGATTACTCTCAAACACAGAGGATGTGACATCATGTCCAGATGTTTCCAGCAGGAGTTCAGAATCGTAGAGCCAAGGCTTCCTTCACAAGCTGCCATTTTGCTCTCAGCAATCGTACAGGGAGGAATCCATAATGGCGGGGGAAACTCAGAGAACATTTTCTCTCTACTGGAATAGATAAATAAAGCAGAATGCAATGCATGTGATGTATGTTTCTCCTACAGTATTTTAGCTGATTTCCATTTCCCTTATCTGTAACAGCTTATCCTAATCACAGTCAGCCAGTCCTCAGCTGATATTGGGCGAGAGGCTGGGTACACCCTGGACAGACCACCAGCCTATCACAGGGCTGACACATCGAGACAGACAACCGTTTACCGTCACCTTTACACATACGGCCAATTTAGATTGCTCAGTTAACCTAACCTGCCGACACGTTCTCATCCCATGTCGTCACATACTGCCGTTTTGCAGTGTGCATCGTCGTCTATATGTTACACACTAGGTATCCTTCTGCATCTGCTGTTGTTGTCAACACAAGCACATAGTGCAATGACGCTGCACGTGGTTATGTTTAGGCAACATAAGCACATGGCAACAACCAGCATGACGTCAACAAACAGACATGTTGGCATGGATGGTTAGGATTAGGGGAAGGAGGCAAATGGCAAGATGCCCTATAGGCACCCTTGCACTTCAAATATTACGTCCTTACTGGCAGCATTCCAACTTGATGCCATCCTCCAGCTATCATGCACACGCAACAGGTTCCTTCCGGCCACGTTTCCAAGTGACGCTGCCCATCCTTGTATTATGTGGACACGGCAGGTGCCGTCCACTTGCATATAATTGCGCTGTGACCAGTTCTGTCCGGTCGCATTCTCAGCTGTCACCACCCAGCAGCATATCACATGGACATTAAAGGTGGCCTTTGGTGTCAGGATGTTGTGCCTAAAGCATTGACAAAGTGACGGTATTTGACAACTTTGGAATGATAACAGGCTGAACCTGCATTTCTTTGGGCTGTTGGAGTATACTAACACAAGGAGAACATGCAAACTGCACACAGAAGGGCCCTGACGGACCGTTTGAACCAGCATTCTCTTGCTGTGAGGCAACCGCTGCACCACCATGACGCCATGTTAAATGATTTAACTCAAAAAAAAACTTGCTTGACTGTCGAGTAGGAGTGCAACTAACAATTAATCTGCAGATTAACAAATAATCTCATCACAATTTTCCAGATCTCTAAGATAAATCTTCAGATTGCGTCTTTTGTTCAACCTACAGCTCAAAACCCAAAGACTCTTCATTTACTATCATTCATGACAAAGAAAAGCAGCAAATTTTCACATTTAAGAAGCTGGAAAAGCAATTGTTGAACATTTCTTCATGAAAAAGACTGCAAAGATTATTGATCATTCCATCATCTAATCGAGTAATTATTGCAGTTCTTCTGTCAGTATCAGGGAGAATCTTGAAAATTTCCATGGCTTTCAAAATGTATTCTACTGAGTCTGATGTCTTTAGCACCCTTACCTTGCAGGTTCATGGCGCTCCTTTGAGAGTCTCCCATCACTTTTTGCCTCTACATAGGAAAAGGTTAAAGTAATTCTGGAAAATGTAGAAAAAAGATTAACTTACCTCACATTCTTTCTGAAGGCTACAGTAATTCATACACGCCTCTCCACCCAGGATCCCACTAAACTCAGAGCTGTTTTCCCGACTTTTTTTTGGCCTGCTTGTTGTCGTTCATGTTTATTTTGGTACAAGAACACGCGACAGTTTGCGTTCTCACTGGATTTACGGGATTGTCTATTACTGCCAGGGCTCCAGTGGTCACTGACCAGTGGTTTAGTGTGTTGTCTGGCGCTTTTACATACATAATGTGCACGTTAGTGAAACTGATCATTGAAGATTTAGGAGAGTTTGCTGAACTGTGGGCAGAAGCTTCAAATTAAGAGATTCAGGTTTAATATTTGAAGGGATGCTGGTTTGAAATTCAGGATCAGGAACCGTAGAATTTGGTGTTACAGGAAAGCTGCTAGGTGGATCTGTACAACTGAATGTCAACTTTTTCTGCCCTGATAAAAATAGAAGTTTGAAAAAAAGTTGTCTGTTAACACAAATCTGTAACTTTAACAGTTAATTGTATTTGGCCTCTCAGGAAAGGATGCTTCTCCATCTTTTTGTCTTTCTTCTTCCCTTCTCTGCACTTTCATCCTCCTTTTTTCTCTCCGTATGTCCTCTCCTCTCCTCCTGTTTCTCAGATGCTGCTCAGGGCCAGAAGAGTTATATTTAGCTCTTCTCTCCTCCTCCTTCTCTCCCTCTGTTTCAGTGTTTTGCCCCTGCAAAGATGGCTTCATTAGCCATAGACCTCAGCATGAAAACACACACACACACACACACACACACACACACACACACACACACACTGGGGTATGGAAGGGGATAGAGTCTGTTACATAAGAGCCTCTCTTATATAATTTGATGCATATTTGATGCTGAATGGCGCAGTGGCAATGCAGAAAGCTGTGAGGTGTGTGTGTGTGTGTGTGTGTGTGTGTGCGTGTGCGTAGAGGAGGAAAGCCAGATTTTTATAGTTTGGCCTCTCCTTGCCCTCCCTGAGCTGTTGCGTCACAGGGAATGCTAAAGGTGAACGGGCAGTCAGAACTAGAAGAGAGTGTGTGTGTGTGTATGCACGCGCGTGCATGTGTGTGTGTGTGTGTGCAAGTTTGTGTGTGTACTGGATCAACAAAATACTGAAATGTCTTCTAACATTTCAGTATTTTTTAACACGTCTGCTTCTCTTTTATCTCCATTTCCTCCTCCTCCATCAATAAAAACTTAATAACAGGAATCAATGAAAGTTAATGGCTTTTACCTGGATTCACCTCATCTGTGCATCTCACCTGCACACTCAGGTGTCTGCACACTCAGGGTTCAACTTTATGCTGATTTGCAGAGCTACAGCTGCATTTATTTTAAAGGTAGTATCGCAGCATATGGCATGCTAGTTTTGTGTTGCAGACATCACTTTTCAGATGAACCTCTTTAAAGGAGCACTGCAGCAGTTTAGTATTTCACTTCTATAAAGTTGGTGGACTTAAAAGGAATTGTGTAATATAAATTAGTAGAGCCTGAAACGCCCTGACTTTTGGTCGAGCCCCTAAAACTCTGGATGCTACATCTACCATAACATTTTTTCGAACTTTGGAAATCTCCCTCCATAGCCATTATGGAACTTTCCTCCATGGGCTGAGTAGTACTCTCTGTGACGAATAAACAGAACATGATGTGTAAGAAATGCTCATTTCACCTCTTTTCATGTTCTTTTTTTTTTCCATCAACAAAAAGTTGTTTGTTTTATGCTGCCTTCAAGTCATATGGGCAATATCACATCTAAGAGTACACATGAACAAGTCACAAAGGGTACATACTGTATGTTGACATAGTATAATTTCTTTATTTATTTGCTTGTGATGCATGATCATTTATTAGTGACTTTAGTCTGTATGTAATATATCTGTATATGTATGTATGCAATGTATGTAAATATGGTTATTGTATGATGGGGCGGCTCTGGCTCAATAAGAAGAGTGGGTCATCCTCTAATCAGAGGGTTGGCAGGTTGATGACCGGCTCCTCCAGTCAGCATGTTGAAGTATCTTTGGGCAAGGCATTGAACCCCCAAATTGCCTCTGATGGCTGTTACATCAGAGTGTGTGAGTGTATGAATGGCTTAAGAATAGTAGCCTCAGCCATCAGTGTAAAAATGTGTGTATGAATGAGTGAATGTGACTCATAGTGTGAAAGCGCTCTGAATGGTTAAATGACAAGAACAGCGCTATACAGTTGCAGGTTAATTTACCATTTAGCAGGTCCATTTCATTCTCAAGCCCCACATTTATGATGTAGAAATTATGTCAAACTTCAAAACTTTTTTATGTTTACTCGCTGGGCATAGCCATGGCCACAGGTATTATGTTTTGGGGTTGTCCGTCCATCCATTTGGATTTAGTATTTTAAGTGAATGAACTGGTCTAAACATAGCCACTTTATTTGGGTCTATGTTCTGCTTTCCAAAAAGGAGCAGCAGTGGCAGTTAACAGCTCATAGAAGCCGGCTTGGCACTTAGAGGTCACGGGTTTATTCCCAGTCTGCCCCATAGTGCTGTTAGCTCTCAGCTGTACAAAGCTGTGGTTATACTGGGCAGCTCCCAGGTGGGATTGTATGGAATTCCCCTCTCGGAAAAATAAGGCCAAAATAAAAAAGCATTCCCACACTTTTCTTAATGAAGCATTCCCGGCATTCTTCAAGTTTTCCGGATGGTTGGATCCCAAATCCTCGTTCTGGTGGTAAACAACCTGTTATGTTTTTTTTGTCGGGAAGCAGAGGGTGATTCGTCAGCTTACTAGCACTCTTTTATTTGTTTGTTTTTTCCTTCTTTAATTTCCTGCGAGGGGAAGTAAGTCACAGTGAGGTTGGATTCTGGCAAACAGAAGCAGCTGAAATGGAAAAAAATGAGCCTCCAAAAGACATCTAAACTTCTAACAATGAAAAGGAAAAAAAGATGTGAGAAGAATCCCACAACAATTGGTATGACAACTCAAGTCACTTTAGTAGGATGTCCATATATGATGTAAATGTATTTAAATCATAAAGAAAAGAGTAGATTCCCTTTATTAAGGTAAGATTTGGCAGATAAAGTAGTGTTTTATTTGCTACATTTCATGCTCAACTATTCCTTAAACTGATTGATTGTTTGATGTGATGTTTTCATGTTGCTTGTTAAGTCCAAAATGAAAAAGATTAAACTCACAAAGACATACAACAGAAAAAACAAACAAACAAAAGTCTCACATTTAGGAAAACCTCTGTCTATCCTTCTATATGCCTTTACTCGTCCCATTGAAGCAAAATGTATACAAAAACACACTATGTTGTTGCTGTGTGTGACTGTGTGTGTGACTGTGTGTGTCTGTGTGTGTGTGTGTGACATGTTGACACAGTTGACAGTCGTGTGCATCCAGCCATGTCCTGACCTGACCATCAGATACCATCAAACAGCCAGCTAGTCGCGCTATCTGCGCTAATTTCCTGTCGCTAACAGGAGGCTGCCCTTCTGGTGACATTGGTGTAACGTTGGAATCCTTCCCCCCTGCCAGCCCTTCCACCCCCTCCACCCGGTGCAGTCGCTGCCAGATAATGAGGTTGCGTAACAGTTAAACTCTTCCCTGTGTTGTTAATATCGATTAGCCCGCTCCGTCTGACGTACGACAGACACACACAGGGCGCTCAGTTGCCAGTCCATCAGCTGGCAGATCAATCAGAGACTAATGAGATAAACGAGCTCACTAATTAGTTAACGAACCGCTGGCTGACTGACTGACACAAGCACACACAGAGCCAGCCTGGCAGCTTCTCTTCCTGTCAGCTCAGGGGAACAGAGAGCAAGAGTTCCTCGACAAAATGCAGTCCTGTATGTCCAGTTTGATCTCTGAATTAACAAAGACAAAGTCAGAGAATTCAAAACATGTTCATTTTCTCTTTAATGTGACGTTCTATTGCCTGTGATAGTGTCTAACAATATCATGACAGCAAATTCCTCCAAAGTGACCGACAGATTTAGGTTAGTTCGTCTCAGTCAGCTGTGACTGACAGCTCTGCCCCTCTAACCCTGACACACTGCTATTTATCATAGACCTCATATGCGTGTGTGTGTGTGCGTGTGTGTGTGTGTGTGTGAGTGTGTGTTTGTGCTGGCATAGTTTGCGTGTAACACTAAACTGGATACCCCTGATGTCTCTGGGACCAAAGTGTGCTTCTGTGAAAGGGACACATAGCTGGAGCGTCCTAAGGGACAGCCTCCGAATAATTTTAGCTTGGCGGGGCAAGCCTGGGCTGGACGACACACAGAGAGACAAATAGACAGACACAAACAGACACATGGCTGAAAAGACGGAAAGTAAGAACACAAAGAACACAAACAGATCTTACAACAGTCTGACGCGCAAAACTTTAAAATATTGAGTGTCAAAACAAGCAAGAAATTTCACCTTCCCCTCTCTCCTCTCCGTATTTCTTCTCTGTTTGTTTACCTTTGGGATCTGTTATGGCACCATGTCACAGGTGTTACTTTCTTGATACAGGAACAACAATATGTGGCATGATTTGAGTTTGATGTTATGTAATAACAGGCGAGGATAACCTTTGTGTTTTTGAGGTTTGGCTCGTTAACTTTAATGAACAGAAGTTTGGGGTAAACACTGTGGGGATTTTTTGTAATCGGGTTTTTGGATCTGCTGCGTTTTCCACTGAGAGTTTATGGTAACCTTTAAGAGCTGACGTCAGCTGTACCTGTGTTGCTGGCCGCTGCTCTGTGTGTGTGTGTGCGCGCGCGCGCGCGTGTGTGTGTGTGTGTGTGTGTGTGTTGGAGAGGCAGGCAGCAGTCTCTTTAATGAGGGTCAAGGGTTTGTTCTCAGTCTTCATGTTCTGGGAAGGCTTCTTGGTGTGTGTGTGTGTGTGTGTGTGTGTGTGTGTGTGTGTATCACCCTTTTCATGAGTGGGAAGCCCCCCACACACACCGCAAGACTTCTAATAATGCACACTGCTTTTTCGAGTAAGCCGAGTCCACTGTGTGTCTCTGTGCAAGTGTGTGTGCGCACATTGTACCACCCCCAGGGGGCGGCAGGTGCCAGGGGCAACATGAAACCGTGCAGAGTGACATGGTGAGAGAGAGTAAGAGAGGGTGTGAAGTGATGGGAGAGAGAGGAAAGGTAAGAGAATGAGAGACATGGACAAAAGTATCTGGATGCCCAAACCTGACCGCAGGGATTCACTTCCATTCAACACTGATGCTGGTGATCAAGTCTGGCTCACAGTCGGCATTGCAGTTCATCCTAAAAGGTGTCGGATCACGTTTAGGTCAGGGCTTCGTGCAGACCAGTCAGGCTCTTCCACACCAAATTTGGATAAGCATTTCTTTGTGTAGGGGGCATTAAGGACCTTCCCCAATCTGTTGACACAAAGTGGGAAGCACACTGTTGTCTAATATGGTGCTGAAAGTATGAAAAACAGACAGGGGTGTCACACATACTGTTGGCCACATAGTGTAGAGAGTTTGACAGCATGACAGACAAAGATAAAGTCAGAGATAGTGGAGGAGAGAGGAAGAGAGAGAAAGACAGGGAAGCAGAGATAGACAAATAGACGGAGATAGTTTGGAATTAGGGACAGCTGGGCTTTGTGTGTGTGTGTGTGTGTGTGTGTGTGTGTGTGTGTGTGTGTGTGTGTGTGTGTGTGTGTGTGTGTGTGTTAGTATAGTAGTGTGTTTGTTGGCATGGCTTGGTTGCATAACACTGTACTGGGTCCCCCTGTGGCTTACAGGCTAAAGTGGTCCCTCTCTCCTCCTCTCTCTCTCAATTAAATTCAATGAACTTTATCGACACAATGTTTTAAAAAATGAAAACACCAAAGCAGACGAGCAGAGAAACAGAGTGACATACTTGGGAGATAGGCAATCCATAAGAGTTAACTCATGAAATATACCTGCAATTTATAGCACAATATTGGTCCAAACTTTGAGGAATGCAACATGAAATTCGTCATATTATTATTAATCCCTTGAAACCTGGATGGACATCAGTTTTTTTCTTGAGATGCATTCAAGTATTTAAACCTTTAAAACCTGAGCCAAAAGGTGTAATTCCCTTAAAAAACATTGGAAGGCAATGAGCAAAAATTAAAAAAAATCGAACAGCAACTATAATTAATTATTATTAGAATTATATATTTGTAATATGTTACAGAATATATATATATATATATATATATATATATATATATATATATATATATATATATATATATATATATATATATATATATATATATGTTATGTTGGTTTTTTCAACCTTAGCAATTTTTTCTTGGTCATGTCCTTGTTTGTATTTGTTTTTACTTTCCTTTTTTTCTGATTTTTAGGTTAGTTTTAATTTATTTGTTGCTATTTTTGGGTCATTAAATGTTAAGTTACTCATTGCCTTCTTCCCATGTTTTTTGAAAAACATTAAGTTGATTTTCTTGAGTTTCAAAGGGATAAATTGCTTATTTCTCAATAGAGAATAGCCAGCAGTCAAGTTGACAGGCAGGACAGACTCATATGCATTATAAAAAGAGACATCTCCCCATCTCAAAGTTTTGCCAGGGTCCCGTGGGTATTGCATAGAAAAACACCTTGTTTTATTACCATGCCGTGTTTCCCATGGTGTTTTGCTGCAGGGAAATTCTGCTGTGGAAAGAACAGCCCTCACATTTTCTCTGCTCCACTTCCAAAGCTACTGGTTGTCTATAGAGTCGTGTGTGTGTGTGTGTGTGTGCACACGCGCATTATTTTATAGGCAAGCTCGCAGGCTCACAGTTGTGTGCAGCCATGCGTTTTAAGTGTTGGTATGCTGTGTTTGTGTGTGCTTATACTTGTGTCTGTGTTTAAAGTCCACATGTGGGCAGTTGCATGCAGGCGCTCTCAGTTTTTTGCATGCAGGTATACTGTATGTGTGTGTACATTAATGTGTGTGTGAGTGCTTGTGTGAGCTTGTCAGTTAACCAATGAAATGCTACTTTACAATTAGTAAGACTCTTACTTTTGTTTGGTATGTTAAATTCAAGAGCAGTGGGTGTAAGAGAGAGGGCATGTGCAGACTAGACAACTGTTGGCATGGTGGATGTCGGACTGTAGTTCATACCACTTGCTAGTTTCTCGTAATGCTGCAGGAATTCATGTGGATAAATGACACTTGACATCATGTGTATATAGGACCTAAGAGGGGACAAAATAATGTATTATTGATAATGTTTGTGACTAATTGATTGATTAATTGGAAATGGAATGCCAAAAACAGAATTCTACACAAATTTAGCCTCACTGGCTCTTGCTAGCAGAAAGTTCTTATTGGCTAAATCCACCGACAAATGGTTGTTCAATGTAAAAGATGCATAAATAACTGTCCTGTGTTGAGGACATCATGTCACATCACTCATAGGAAAGACTGAAACCAAGGCTCAAGATCTCGTCACGCAACCACCAGACTTACCAAAGCTCTGGGCAGGAGGACAAAAGGGAGAGGAGGAGAGAAAACACTGACAGAGAAGCATTTAAAGAGGAAAACTATTGCAGTATAGAAAAAGAAAAGAAAAGGCAAAACAAACGTTAAAGAAGAAATGAAGAGAGAAAGAAAAGGAAGACATTTCAAGGGTAGAGGATGAGAGAGTGACATAGTAAAATACACAAAGAAAGAAAAAGACACTGAAACACGGCCGAGACAAAGGGAGACAGAAATAAAACACTTTTTGGGAGACAGAAAGTAAAACGGCAGAGAGACAAAGACGGAGACAGTGCGCGGCTGGGGACGAGGATGAGATGCTTCTAGCCATATTTAATCATCAAATATTAATGCAATAAAGATGGAATACAGGAAATTAATATTCCCCATTAACAAAGAAGGAGAGCGAGTGGGGCTTCAAAAGACAAACGGCCTCCATTTAGCGGTTTGATAGCGGGATCCAAATCAGGTTACGCTCTGCATCCTCCATCTTAACCTGAACACTACATATCCATCGCTTTCACCTGCATCTCCCCCGTTTTACTCTGTTATTGTTTTGCTTGCAGTCTGAAACCATCAGTTGTTGGTTTTGTTGCTCATTGCAGCGGTGTTTCAGTGCGGTCAGGATGGTGACGTTTTCATCGGATGAGATCTTAATTCTGAGGGCGATGCTGTTTTTGTTGTTAAGGTTGTTGTTTTACTGACCGAGTTCCTATTCCCCTGTTTACTCCACGCACACCAGAAACCGATACAAAAACAATGAAGGTATTGCTACCTGTTGAGCAGGAAATAGAAAGCAAAAACTAGATGTTGAAATAATTCTAATTTGCATAAACTCAGTGACCTTTAAGGACCTCAGTAACAATTTATGGTAGCACTTTCTGGCAATTAAGTCAAACATTAAAGTGATAAACTCTCATTTTAGTTACATTATCTTTCAGTAGTGAAAAATTAGACGTTAAAGGTTGAACAGGTAAATTGATTATTATTTGGTGTCACTAGACACCAGAGGTAAATCATTTAATGTGGATGGTCCAGTTTTACTTCTGTTTATAGGACTAAATTCCTGTTCCATTCCTATAAACATTGCTCACTGGGCACAAATGCGAAAAAACGCTCTTTTGGGCCCATAGAGCATGTGCACCTGAGTCCCTGTACAGCTGAGCTGGTTGAGAGCAGGCACATCCAAGGCCACTCCTGGCGAGATGGTTGAGTTCCTGTTCTTCACTGAGAGTTTCTGTCACTTGTATTTGTGAAAAGCTGTAAGATGATGCTGAGGTTTACTGTTCATAATCTGCTTTAAGAGAGTAATTACAGCTGTGCAGGACTGTAAAATTTCAGTGCTTAGAAAAGTTAAGACACAGGCTATTTTGTCGACATTCAACAACATATTCTGTTTGTCTCATGTTGAGTTCACATCATATTTTACAGACCATAAACACCAGAATCACAGCAGGAAAACAACAGGCATATGATCCTGTTGGATGTTCAAGGAGGAGATATAAATCTCTGCTCCTGCTATTGATCAGATATTTGTCACAAACTTAAAATAAAATCCAATATTGAAGCTAATGGGATTGATTCAGCTTAATTTAAATGAGCCACATTGTCTCCAGAATTCATTTATTATCTTTCATAACTTGTCAAGGACCTAGTATAGATATGCAACATGGTAAAAATAGGTAATTTAGCTTTAATTTCTATGGTGTGATTGAAATAATGTGTGTTTGTTCCCGCGTTCTTTAAACATTATTTGTCAGTTATTCCCATTTTGCCAACATGACTTGAGCACTTCATGACATAACAACGTTAGATCCAGAGGGGAGTGGAAGCCTTATGGGAGCTGTAGTTTGCTGGATGTTAACAGTAATGACAACATCTTGTTAAAGCGATGATGTGTTCGTATCCATACTAACTCTGACAGTTGATGTTTTCCTTCTTCCTTGATCTCTCCTTCCCTTCCCTCTCGCTCTGTCCTCGTGGAGAGCGATCCTAACAAGGGGGATTATATATTTTCAGACTGAGAGCAATCCAGATATGATCAAGTATTTATGTAAGCTGCACTCTCACGGCTCAGATACATACAGAGCCCTCAACTCAACAGCTGTTTCATAACCAGCAGTCGCTACTCTCTCTCCCTCTTTCTCTCTCTCTTTCTCTCTCTCTCTCTCTCTCTCTGACTGTGTGGACACTTACGAAATAGCTTATAGTCAACGATAAAGTACTGAATTATAAATGTCCATGGTAATGCTTAGGAGAGAACAGACATCTATCCAGCCTTGAAGTATGAAGAGGTATGAGTCCATATGATGGTTCTCAACTTCAAATCCATTGATTGTTAGCCACTTAATTAAAGTATATGTGATAATATAGAATAATTTAAAGGTAAAAACAGTTTTGTATCAGATGACATTAAACAATGGAGTCACTATTTATTGATAGCAGCCTGCACATGTGCATAATTCATACATCTGTGTGTGTGGCTATACATAATACATAATATATACATCAGTGTTAAACCAGGCGCAGGCTGAGCAATGCTGAGGTTTGCAAATATACTGCATTGTGACACACACACACACGCACACACACACACACACACACACAAACACACACACACACAGTAAGCACATATCAGTACTGACCTGAGTTTGGCCCACTGTGCATGCATAATTAAATGATTCATATGAAATTCATATCAAATGCATTGATATTTAGTATTCTCAATGCACAACAGGACCGGCCCCAGTGTTAGTTAAATACACACACAACAGAGAGAGATGCTGGTGCATACACACACAGTTTTATACTGATCCATAGGTGGTGGTAATGTGTCAAGAAACACAAATGCCTAAAAAACGGCAGTGAAGAAGAAGACTGCAATCTGGTAAACATGGAAACTGTTGTCTTCTTGTTTTTTCTGTGTTCTAGTAACGTTAATTAATGTAGTGTATTTATACAGTGCAGTATATATATATATATATATATATGTGTGTGTGTGTGTGTGTGTGTATATATGTATGTATATGTGTGTATATATTTATATATATAATTTGGTTCTTTAAACACCACTCTCTCACAGCGCAGAGTGTACTTAGGGCAGAGACATAGAGCACCAGGCAAAATGCATGTGCAACTTAGCTGTTTATTTCGGTGTGTTTCAGAGTTTGCTTTTCGTCCATTGATCCCTATCCATCGATTTGATTTGATCAGCTCTGATTGGATTGACTGATTAATTATCTACCCCACGACTGAAACTCCACAAACTGCTGTAGTGGAAAAAATATATTCATTAAGACTTCTGCCAGTTCACAGGCCTTGCAAATAACTCAGAATTTAGAGAGGGGGCACAGAGTGATTACAGAGGGACATAAGCTTGCACAGGCACACACACACGAGTCAGCTACCACCACACATAGAAACACTGAAATGAAACAGTGACATTGAAGTTAAAGCGCTGATTTCAGCTTTATTTTGAGAGTGTTTCGACTTACGTTGAATGAACAGCCCCTTTATATATAGACCCTAGTAGGGGACAAAAAGAAAGTGGACAAGTTCTTGGGTGTTAGATGCTTTTCTGCAGACAGTGAAAGACACCTTGTATCACTCTGGTGTTGCTCTCTAAGGCTCACTTCCTGCTGGCTCCAGGGTCTTTTTGCCCTTAGTCTTGTCTTGACTGTCTACTTACAGTCAAGAATATAGTATGTAACAATATGGGTATTAAAACTCGTAGCAGTCCAATTTTAGAATAATTATCCCACTACGTTGCCATTAAATTAGCTCAACTGTTTTGTATGATTAACCAATCCCTTTTGGGTTGATTAGAAATGTTAAGATTATTTTATTTTTATATGTATATGTGTGGTAAAATACAGCAGTTTAAAACATATACTGTACACTAAATATAAAACAGACTGTATAAACACTAAACTACACACATGCACACGTATATGCATAGACTTCACTCCATAAAAGGTTTAAAGTCACAATGCATGTGGAGACAAGTTTTTTTCTCATACATGTTGTGCATATATAGTATGTTTACATCCAGTATATGCATGTCCTTGAAAAAGAGCCGTATGTGTTGGCCCGGCGACTCCCCCCCAGCCGTGGCCCTTCCATCTATTTCTGGCTCTGCGTCACGCCTGGGCTTTACTCCTGTGGCAAGAGGAGTGTTTCTCTAGGGCTCCCACTCTGCTTTACACACACATACACATACACACACACATACACATACACACACACACACACACACACACACACTTACACATACACACACCTTCCGACAGACACACTCACACACATGCCTGACTGGTGAGCGAGTGAGCACACTCAGATGTAAACACACAGAGTGACGGACGGACTGAAGAGCGGATGGATGAATGGATGGCTGCTGACGAACTGGACATAATGGGAGTTTAAACTTGAGTGTGTGTGTGTGTGTGTGTGTGTGAATGTGTGTGTTAAACAGAGGGAGAGAGGAGAAAGTGTGTGTGAGAGGGTCTGCCGGTCGGTGTGTCTGTTACCGTGGCGATGGAAGGAGGGAGTGTGAACACAGAGGAATGCTTTCGGTGATAGAGAGGGAGAGCCGGCCAGGTTGGTTTACAGTCTATCTATCTATCTATCTATCTATCTATCTATCTATATATCTATATATCTATCTGTACATACATACATACATCTGTACATCTGTCTATACTTGAACTTTTCTTTCTTCCTTGTGATGCTTTCCTTTTCGAGTTTGTAAAGGGTTCTTTCCTGTGTGTCTGTGTGTATGTGTGTTTGTGTGTTTGTGTCTGTTGCAACCAAGCAGGGGGGATGTCCTCGTCCGCCGTTGTCGTGGCAATGCAGCAGCCGTGAATGACAGCGTGTGTTTTGTGTGTGTGTGTGTGTGTGTGTGTGTGTGTGTGAGAGAGAGAGCGAGAGATAGAGAGAGAGAGACAAAGGTAGCTGTGACATATCTATCTACTGAAACCCTCATCCCTCAGCACCCTCTACTCTCTCCCAGGGTGCTGTTGTTAATTTACACACACACACACACACACACACACACACTGGACAGCTGACTGTCTCACACAGTGGTGTCAGTTCCCTCCATTAACTGAGGGGTGCCACCGCAACAGACACACATACACACACAGGGTGTTGCTTGTCTTCTCTTGAGAACAGTGATTTACAAGAAAACAGGTTGAGCAGTGCATTGTGTGTGTGTGTGTGTGTGTGTGTGTGTGTGTGTGTGTGTGTTTGCATTTATGTTTTATGTCTCCCTTGCTGCCTGGACACACACAAACACACAGCCATTTGTCTGTCAGAGTAAAGAAGTGTGATTACAGTGACCTTGAGAGCGATTCCTTGTCATCTTTTTGTCCCTCTCTTCTCTGTCTTGATGCCATGTGTTTTTATGATGTACTTTTTTGTGCTTTTGTTGTTCTCCACTTTTACTTTTTTTATCTATCTCTCTCTCTTCATACCTTCTTAAATTTAAGTCTTTATCTTTGGCCACTTTTGCACTTTGCTTCTCCTCGCTCCCATTCCTCTCCTCTTCCTTTTCTCATTTCTTTCTTTCCCTTTTTATAATTTTTCATTTCACCTCATCTCCTCATTTTCTCTCTGGTGTTTTAGCTCACTGTAAACTGTGTGCATGGTATAACTTTGAATTTGATTTTGAAATGTACCCAATCAAGTTCCAGGTCATTTTTGTCTTTAAATGCTTTATAATTAGGCTTTATTCACATGCTTCTTGGATGGTTGCATATCCTAAGCTGGGAAGTCGTTTGTCCGACTTTAGTGCATTCATGAACTTTAAAATTGCAATGTGGAAACACAGGGATGCTGCAAAGATGGTGTGTTGTATTTTACTACTCAGGGCATTCCCAGCTGGTCAAAAACATCTTTTGAAGTTGATATTTAGGTTGTGTGTAGTTGTGTTGTTAAGTAATTAAAATCAAATGTCTTCCAAAAATCTCATGCCATTGACATTTTGATGGAGGATATCTTCATATAGTAATCTGCAACAAAACCCACCATCTTTAAAATGTCTAAATGTCTTAATTTTTCTATTCACACAACGCAAAATTTTAATGTCATTAGATATTCAATATATCATAGACTTGATTTTTTTAAAAATTATAACCATAATTTAATATCTGTCTGACGTAAGAGTCCAACATCTTTCTGACATCATTTTGACATCTTGTGCCAGTTGGGTTTAAAAACACAAGAGTCTGAAGCTTTTTTATAACAAAGTAATTTTGTCTCAGACTTGTCGCTGCATCAGTACAAAACTACTTAACTATTACTTTACGTTACTTAGGCTGATAAATAACTTTTCTAGCTAGTCAAAATCACTCTACGTGGAGAGCAACCAACTATTACAACCTAATACCATAACAAACAACATAACAAATTACACAAAAATTGACGTGCAATATGTATATTAATATGTATATTAATATAAGTTTTACACCATCAACCAGGGTTCTGAAGTCAACACCCACCAAGCACCAGATGCAGTAGATTTTCCGTTTGGCAAGTAAATCCCTAAAGGCTATCTGCCACACTGGCAGTGAAATGTTTGTACCAAAATAGTCATGTAGGAAGAAAATATGCTTAAAGTCCCTATTGTGTTTTGGTGTCATTTACAGGCACGCTGCTGCTGCTCCTCCACTGTCTGTCAGGCATTTTATTATTTTGGGCAGAAAAAAAAATATGGATGGCCAGTGGATATTTTCATCTACCAGTCCTCTCAGAGTCAAAAAGTTACTTTTAGACGCTGCATTAAGCAAACATTTGCCTTCGGCCGCCATGTTTCTGCACATGTGACATCAACTCTGCAGCTCATGTAACAAAGTGTTTACTCTCTGAGTTGCTGGTCCATCTTGATCGGCATTCATATGAATTCTAGAGCTCTTTTTTTCCAATTATTCCGACACCGCTTGAAAGCAGGGTAAATATAAGCTATCAAAATAGACTCTGTATCTTTAAATACACGCCACAATAGTTCAAATCTGGGTTTAGTGACAGACAGTGGGAAAGACACAGTGGAAAAGATGTAGCTGTCTGTCTGTTTTTTCCAGAAAGAGACTGACAGACAGTTCAGTCAATACTGTAGATGGAAGGACAAATAAAGTGACACAGAGACACCAACATGAGATGGGCTGTCAGGCAGACAGATTTGGAAGTAAGAAGACAGACATGCAGGCAGATAGAGAGTCAAACAAAAACAGACAGACAGACAAGTTGGCATTCAGACGGGCAGTTAAACAAACAGACAAAGACAGACAGACAGACAGGTAAACAAATAGATATAAGGACACACAGACAGAAAAAACAGACAGGAAGACAGGCAGACACATGGAAAAAGACAGACTGCTAAAAACAGCCAGACACACAGGCAAATGTTGAGACAGTAAAAGAGTGATGAAGCAGATATAAAAATACATGTCTGACAGACAAGCAGACAGACAGAATGACAGAAAGACTAATAGACAGAAAAAAGGACAGACAGACAGACAATCCGTCCCCACAGTCCTCCTAGAAAGAAGCGTAGGAAGTCGTGCTGGTCCGCCAAGTGTGTTAAACCATTTTTCCATTCACAAATTCTCAGACAGTGAAGTGTGCTGCTTCTGCCCTGGTATGTGCACGTGTGTGTTTGCAGCGCACGTGTGTGTGTGCGAACGTGCATGCGCCGTGCAATGCTCTGCAGTCGGGTGAGTAGGCGATGTGTGTCTGAGGCCACAGTCAATCGCTTCACCTTAGCAGCGATAACGCCGTTCATTTCGATGGGATTTGGTTTTTTGTGAGACGTGACTCTGGAGATGAGAATCCTGCTTCCCAGAAAGATGCTGTCATGCATCATGAAGAGCCAGCAGAGGCCCCAAATAACAGTCTGCTGAAACAACTACATTAGCACTAACATCTAACAATGTCCTGATGGTGATTAAACCGGGAGAACAATTATCGTTTCATGAAGCTAACAACTTTCCGAAGAACTGAATTCTGTGCTGTCTTTCCCAGCTTGCAGGCATGTTCCCGCTTATTTGCGTACAGTATGAAAATGATCCTGCAGAGACATCTAATCCATCACAGTGAACACTATCTGCTTTTATTTTTCTGCATGTTGTGCTGCTGTTGCTTGGTAAAGTCTGCCTGGCAGCTGTTTCTCAGGAAAATGTCTCCTCCGGTGTACAGGAAGTGGTGTGTTGACTATTTTGAATAAGCATAAAACACTGGAGACGTGGTAGTTAGCATGCAAGTTAGCTGACAGTTGTTAACAAAATGGACGCCCTTGGCAAAGGATGAAAGGACAGTTTGACATAAAAGAACTTTTAACTCGTCCACTTACTTGTTTTTTTGGTAGATCTGCTGATATGATGATTGTTAGATGCAGTTGAGATCTAGATTATTATTTTTTCCACAAGAATGATTGTATCAGTTATAAAAATACTGTAGTCAGGGCTGGGCGATATGGTGAAAGTCAAATGTCCAATATTTTTGTCCAAATACCTCAATACCGATTTTGCGAAGATATTGTTGGGTCGACTATTGGTGTTTTTCAGTTTTTTGGTAAATAATCATTACCAAGTAACTTCAGCAAACCTGGGGTTTTATTTACAAACTGTCTGATCAATCAATTTATCAGATTAACTAGCAACTTAGTTTGGTGAGTAAAATGTTACCCAAACTGATGGTTAAGTTTAACAAAACAACAAAAATAAGACCCAAGCTCTTATACACAGGAATTAACTTTTAAAGATATGCACATCTGATTTTTTTCTTTCTTTGTGACATCTATCTGTCTGTCCAACTGTGCGTCTGACCTATATTTGTGCTTCTTTTGAGTGTGTGTGTGTGTGTGTGTGTGTGTGTGTGTGTGTGTGTGTGTGTGTGTAGTAACTCAACCACAAAACTCATGTTACCAAACAAAACCCTGCTTCCTCTTAGTATCCTTAACACACACCCAAACACACATGCTCAAGCAGGACAGGTGGCTCTATCACCTTGACGTCCAGTTTTACGACACACTCCACATTCATCTCTCTCTCTCTCTCTCTCTCTCTCTCTCTCTCTCTCTCTCTCTGCAGGTATAAGCCCCTTATACCTTCTGTGCTGCAAACGCTGCCAGGACCACACACACACACACACACACACACACACACACACACACAGACAGGAGGTAGTGGCAGCATATCATAGCCTCTGGTTGGCCTGGCAAACAGAGCTTCATGATGGAGGGATGATAGGAGAGAGAGGGATGGACAGATGGAGGCAGACGGGGGAAAACAGATACAAGTGAGGAGGGATACAGATGGATGTCAGAATGGATGGGTGTTGATGGAATGACTGAATGATGGAGGTAGAGATGAGGGATGTTGAAGATCAGGGAGAGAGGGAACGATGGAGCTTCAGACTCACAGTGGGGAGTGATGGGAGGAGTTGGAGGGATGGAGAGAGAAGGAGTGATGAAGGGGGATGAGGAGAGATGAAAGAGAGAGAAGTGATAGAGGATAAAACATGGGGATGATAAAGTGATGGTGGGGAAAAGGGATGATAAGAGGGATGGAAGGATGAATGATAGGAAAGAGTTAGATGGAGAGAAAAAGGAGTGATGGAGGTAGACTAGAGAAAGACGGGTATGAATGGATTTTGTTTATTGCAGTAAAATATTCTCTGTTGCACCTTTTTTCTCTCCACTTTTCTTTCCTTTCTTCCTCTCCTGTTTCTTTGTATGTTTTCCACATCTTCTTTCTATTCCTGTCTTCTTTCTCTCATAGTCACTCCTCCTGCCTCCCGCCCTTGTCCTCACCTCACCTCTCCATTCATCTCCTCTTCTTTCCTTTTTCGCTATACTTGTCTTCCCATTTTTGGTTCTCATTTTATTTATTTTCATCTATCTGTTTCTCTTATCACCATCCTATCTTTTTCTAATTAACTATTCTCTTTCTTTTTTTCCTATCCCATTTCTGCTTCTTTCTTTTGGGTTTTCACCTCTTTAAAAGTTTTCTTAGTTTGGATCTGTTTTATCTCTTTATTCTCATTTCTTCTACCTTTTCATGCCAATGGCATCTCCGGCCACCTCTACAATAATCTCTGAATTTAACTCCAACTGCCTTACACATTGCAGCTACATGTTCAAAAAAAACAAACTCCTCACCTCCCAGGAAAGGCCCAGCTGCCTCACCGTCAAAACAAAAGACAAATGATAAAGAGGCCCAGTGCTGTGCAGACATGGAAACTTAGAGGAGTTAACTGTTTTCTCCCTGCCAAACTTTCTCCTGTCTCTCCGTCATTCTTGTTCTCTTCCCATAGGTGTAAAAGTAAGCAGTTTGAGTGTGTGTGTGTGTGTGTGTGTGTGTGTGTGTGTGTGTGTTTGAGGGAAGGGGTGTGTGTGTGTGTGTGTGTGTGTGTGTGTGTGTGTGTGTGTGTGTGTGTGTGTGTGTGGGTTTGGGGGGTGGGGGTTCTGGTTCCATAATGAGCAGCTTAACAGTGGAAGAAAAATAAAAAAGTGGGCATTTTCCTTCCCCTTTTCTTCTCCCTTTAGTGCAGTGCTTCCAAAAATTAACAAAAATCTATCTCACATTTTTCAGCCAGTCAAGCACAAAAATACAGCACTGAAACTGAGTTCCTTGTTTGTAGGAACCCAGAATTTATGGGTCATTTAGATACTTAATTGATTGGTCGATTGATATGACGGTCAATGAATGTTTTTACATCCCTTAGCTATAAGGAGTTTGGATACACAGCTGCTGGGTGACGGCTTGGTTGGTTTTCACATTGTAATTGTGAGATGGGAGCAAAATATTGGAAAATTGGTCTATTGGTTGTTTTAAACTGAAGGGGTCCATGAAGTCTGTTTGATTGGTTACTGGTTTACGTAAAGATGATTTCTTTTGATGGCTTATTGTTGGTTGATTCATTTAAATGAAGTACTTGTCTCTGATTTGGTTCTTGACATCATAGCTGTTTAGTTCGTTGGCTCAAAGAGCCCCAGATAACAATAGAAAAAAAATAATGCATGATTAGAAGCTCTTGTGAAGTTTAACTGAATGAAATTCACTTAGGCTAGCTTGGATTGAGGTTGATTGATTCGGTTGAATGCTTCAGGCTTTTCATATTCACTGTTCAAACGTTTACCTTTGAAAGTAATGCAATAGAATTGGTATACAACCCTCGTAATCAGTAATGCAAGTACAACCCATTTAAACGTAAAGGCTGCGATCACATGACCAATGTGCTGACAGGAGTAAACAAAGAAAGTCCTTGTTATTATAGTATATGCTTGATTGATGGTTGTTTGAACGGTTGCCTGGTCGGTTGATTGTTTTAACATTACAAAAATGGAACACACATGGAAAGAAAAGGGTGATGAGTAGCAAGATGAGAATACAAACAGAAATACAAATAGTTCATGGCTATATACGAGACGGGTTCACTGGAGGATAGAGGAGTGAAAAAGGGAATAGGGAAGAGATGAGAATAGAATCCAAATTTTTCCTCGCCCTGAGGCCATTTGACTTCCCAGTCTGCACTGAATGGAAAATCAACAGATGAATATTCGACACCTCTTTGTTTCTCCTTCACCCGCTTGTGTCTCATCTCTACCTTGATCTTTCCATCCTCCAGTTTGGAGAGAAGGTAGGAAAAGAAGTTAAAGGGGAGGAATGTGATTAGTGGGAGTTGATCCCTTACTTTCAGAAAGTCACGTGGCTCTGAAAGTTGTTTTTTTACATCGACTCTCTTTCATTGGCGAGCACTCTGTGCAGACTATCAGGGAAGATGGAAGCTTTTTATCTGCCAGCCTACGGTGGTTAACAGATTCCAAAATTCACTTGCTTCCCTCTTCATTTTGGCACCCAAATATGCTACTTAGAACAGAATCAAACTCCAAATGATGGCTGGTCCCTCGCCAGAACACTGGGTCCAGTAGACAAGCCTACCAGTCGCAACCACCAGTTGCCAGAGTTTGGCTGATGGCTGGTGGTAATTTCCCACCCTGCAGCCATGTATTCCAGATGTTGTGGATTTGAATCCAACTTGTGACCTTGTTGCATGTCATCCCCTCTCTCTCTGCTGAATTTTCCTTTCATCGGTTTTGTCTTCATTTTTTCCACTCACTGCACCACTCAACAAACAGAAGTGGTGAATTTAAAACAATATGAATGTTAATAAAGCACTGCTTGCTGCATGTTCATGAATTTTAAACTGGAGCAGAGGAAGTCTAAAGGAAAGCCTTTGTGGACGTAAAACATGATGGTTGTTGGTTCAAATTCCCAATCTAGATGGAAAACCAGGCTGCTCTCATGTATTGTTTACATACACCTATGAAATGTAATGCACCATAATTCGTTTATAACCCATGCAATTGGGAATGCAGCGATTATGTGATCAATGCACCGAATAAAGAAGAAAGAACGAAGTAATATAAAGGAAGGAGGCAAGTTGGGGCGGTGGATGGGTCAGACAACACAGGACTTTCTCCCAGGTGACCGGTGTTTGCGTCCTGTATGAAACAGTGAACTCTGAGTCATTTTAAGGTATGTCCTCACCATGATACCTTTCCTAAACCCAACCAAAAGAAATTGACTTGCCTAAACCCTACCTGCATAGCTACATTTAATTCGTAACCTCATAGTTAATACATAGCGTCATTCCGAAGGACTAGTTTGTTAGATGTGATACCAACTGTTCTACATGATACACTGGAGGAACCCTTTCAAAGCAACAGCTTTTGAGATGCAATTAATGGCATCTCTCCTGAAACAACGTTAATGCTACAGTTAGGTGGCCAGCAGCTTTGGTTTAATGTATCAGAAGAAGTTTCCTGTTGTAGGAGGTTTTTGGTTGATTTGGGGTTGGGGTTCTTGTTGAAGATGATGAGTAACAAGACACATGTCTGGTTTTTAAACAACACAATTATGAGTTGTCTTTGTGTAATGCCGTAGCTGCAACTTTGGATAAGTTACATATTATAAATAAAGGTTGATACTGGGATATTCTGTATTTTTGTCATTGTCAACAAATCCCCTAAAAGGACAAAAACGTTTAATTAATTGATCCATTATAAAGTATTGTGTGCGTATCAAAGCCTGATATATCTTCTTCCTCTGTGCGCTTCATTGTCATCCAAAAGCTATTTTAAACACATAAATGAGCCACACCGTTGCACTAGGTGATATGTTCCTTCATTACTATCAACACACACAATGTAAATTTATTGCGTCTCTGTATCACTTAAACCTCTAATTCCTTAACGTGCTTGAACCAGATTTTTCTTGCTGACTCTCACTAATATCTTAAGATCGCTTTGGTGCATGAAAGTTGCAGTAATAGTTGCAGTGAATCGCTCCTTCACTTGGTGATCATCTGAAGAAAAACACCCACTATAACATACAAAATCCAAGCAGTTTGTAGAAGAGCAATAATTAATGGGCTTTCCCTTTAAAGCCTGTGGTGTCACATAACTTACATCAGCTTCATTAGGCTTCCATAAGTATGTTTACCTTCACACTAATGATCTTAACCTGATTAAGGAAACTGTGTATTGCTGACTACTGAAATTATCCTTTCATCCTATTGTCATATTTGTGCTTATGGATAATGAATGTAAGATAACACTTTTTTTTACTGAGTCTTTTACATACTTTGTGTGTCAAAGGTCAAGTGGTGGTGACATCATGTAAATTCTCACTTTTTGAGATGCCTAGAAAATGAATGACTTTCACTCCCCTCTGCAGCAATAGCTGTGGTATTATATCAATAACCAGACCTGATCAATTTCACATCAGCTCCTTTGAGTCATGGAATCATTCACTGGACTCAGCAACCAAACGGGATTATGGGTAAAACATGCAGGGGAGCTGCAGTGTAGATTAAGTGTGATCATGTTGTTAGAAAATAAAAAAGGCTCACAGCTGGATGGCTTCATTTTCCTCTTTGGAAAAGCTCAATTCAGACGGATGGAAAGACACAGAACTCAACCTTGTTGTGTGTCTGTGTGTATGTGTGTGTGTGTGCATCTGTGTGTGTGAGTGATGTGTGTTTTGACAGACATGAAACAGAAAAACAGTGTCATAGTTTCTCCCTGCTTTACTCCTGGCAGAGTGGAGCAAGAGGACGACACGGAAAAATCTGATCTCAAAACAGCCATCCCAGTGTGTGTGCGCGTGTGTGTGTGTGTGTGTGTGTGTGTGTGTGTGTGTGTGTGTGTGTGTGGCACATGTGACTGTCCACTTGTCTGTCACTGTGTGTTTTGATGTTTTCCACCCATTACGTTGTCGGTATTTGTGTGGATGTTTGTGTGTCGTTTGGCCTTTTCCATCAGTGTGTGTGTGTGTGTGTGTGTGTGTGTGTGTGTGTGTGTGTGTGTGTGTGTGTGTGTTTCCGTTCTCCGCCACATTTTAAACTATGTGGCAAAGAGACGACAAATCAGATGAATTGGAGGAACTTTCCTGCCCGTGAGATTTCTCTCTCTCGTGCTCTTTCATCTCACCCCTCCCTCTGTCTCTTTCTCTCCTCCCCCTCTGCCTCCTCTCTCTTTCTCTAGTTCTCCTCCTTTTCCTCCTCTCTTTATCTCCTGCCCCCTCTCACATTTCTCCTGCTCTCTCTCGCTCTTGTTTCTCTTTCTCCACCATGTCTTTCTTTCCTTCCTCCTTTTGCTTCTCTCTCTTCCTCCCCTTCTGCCTCCTCTTTATCCCTCCCTGCTCCCCTAGTTTTCCTCTGTCCCCTCTCTCTCTCTCACATTGTTACACTCTCTTCCTTCTTTCTCTCTTTCCCTTCCTTTTTCCCATCTCTCTTGCTCTCTTTCACCTCCTCTGCCTCCTCTTTCTTTTCCTTCCCATCTGCTCCCTCTGTCCTACGCTGTTTGTCTCACCCTTGTCTTTCTCTTTCAGGTTTTCCCCCTTTGCCTGCTCTCTCTGCCTCCTGTCTCTGTACCCTCCCCTCCTTCACTATTGCTCTGTCTTTTTCTCCCCTCTATCTCTCTGGCTCTCTTTTTTTTTCATGTCCTCCCTCTCTTTCTTCTCCCCCTTTCTCCCCATTTGTCTTGCCCTCTTCCTCTGCCTCTGCTTTCTTTAACTGTATTTTTCCTCTTTCTCTCTCAGTATTTGTTCCTTCTCTCTCTTCTTCCACTCTCTCTCTCATTTCTTCCTGCTGAAGTAGCTATTTTGTGCATTTGCATGTGTGTGTCTGTGTGAAACAGTAAAAGAGGGAGGGTGGGGTTTCTGCTTCACACCTCCGGTGACCACTTCCTCTACCACATCCTGTTTATTTCCTGTTGCGATAGTGACCAGACTCCCCCAGAAATGCACACACACACACACACACACACACACACACTGACACGGAAACCCCTGATTAAATCCACAAACTCGCACACACACCATAAAACCAGTTAAATACACACAAATACTAATTCGAATACACACTTACACAGCGCAGACAAACACATTCAAGCCAAATACAAACATAAACACTCAAACACATCTTTAACCTCTTAATGTACAGCTTTCCTGTCAGTTAGAAGATTGTCAAAGTATCTGAGGGCATCCAATATTTTAAATATGTATCTGCTTGTTCTAAGTCTTCATTAAAACCTTATGATGTTTACAGAGGGTCAAACATTTTAACTTGGTGCACATGTTCCTTTTAGGGCTGCACCTTTTTGTGAAAATAAGATTTTCCATGTGTCTTGTTCGTGCTTTTATTCACCTTCCCGAAAATTCAGCGTGAGTGTTTTTTGGGTTGTTTTTTTTAACTTTGGAATATCTTCTAAAAGTTAATATTCAGTGGTGTTTGAATGAAAGTTGGCTCCACAGCATTAGTTTGTATTGACCAACGGGTGAAGGGGGTTCAAGAGGTTTAAGTCATGAAATCGCGCTCACAATTATTGTTTTGTGTGTTTTCCTCCAGGATGGCCACGTAAGGACACTTTCTGTCGGAACTCCCGCTGAAACCAAACCAACAGGTAACCTGTCAGTGAATTCAGCATGCTTTATCTTACTTGAATGACTCCTCAGAGGTTTTACAGGACAGCGGACAGTTCAGCCTGAGTTGGGTAATGTGGATTTTGTGGGTGTGATGAGGTGTGTGAGGTTCATAAACACAGAGCGCTTCATTCAGGCCAAGAATGTTCCCAAAAAGCTTATTTTCCATCCACTAATCTGAATACATCTAAGGTTCACATGTACAGGGTGATTCAGGGCTGTATCCCTAACCTTTGGATGGTTTCCACACAGCTTTGGAGTATTTTCCACTCAGGGCATTTAAAATTAATGTTGCGTTTCAAAATCACATAAATCCACTTCAGAGAAATGTTCCTCGATGAAAACATGATAAGTATTTCCAAAACAGAGACAATTCTATGAACGTAAACGTCTTTACACATGGAGATCTGAGTAAGAGTACAAGTGTTGTTTTGGCATATTGGTTTTTATAAATAAACAACTATTAGAATAAAGTGATGATTTAATGTGAGGGTGTTTACAACAGAACTATCATCCTTTTAATACATATTCTTCCAGTAAGGGCACAGAAAGTAATTGGAGACAAGTTAAGTAAAATTCAGGGTTTCCCACAGATTTGTTTATTTGTGGCAGCCCACCACGATTAAAACATCTGCCACCACACGTTGATTTTTATATTTTTGGAGATGAACTGTTCAGTAGTGGCACTGGTGGAAAATTGTTTGGTTATTCATTGCACCACACTATCAGAGAGCATCTGGGCACAGATGGAGCAGGAGAACATCAGGCACAGGGAAAGGAAAACTTAAGCGTTTATTGCGCTGAGTCTAAAAGTTTGCTCCTCTGATCCATATATCTGATCTAATCAGCTCTGACTGGACCAATTATCCAACCTGTAACTCAAACTTCTCAAACTGCTGCTTACTAAAAAAGGAAACTAATGATGTAATTCTCCTGTACTGCATTTGTTGATTGGCAAAATGTACAAATTAAAGTTAATTAAAGCTAAATAAAGTTAAGACTTATTTTTATTTCCAGGGTAGAAGTAAAATATTAGCTCAAGTTTCACTTACTTTTTTTTCTTTTTTTACAGAGCTTTTATCCACAACCCATAGTGTTTTGAGTTTTTGAGTTTTGACCTTTATCCAGTGGGGAAAACCATGAGACCCCTGTGGGGAAAACCTAGTAAGTAGACCTTTCATGCAGAGTTTAGTTAAGGTAATGTGACTGCATAGCTCCTTGCAGGCCAGTGTCCTAAAACTGAAGGGGTCTGTGTTAAAAAAAGGGCCATAAGTCCGACTCATTCGATATGGATTTGATCTAAGATTCACTTCACTGTATCACTTCATGTCCATTTTGCTTAAGTAACAATACAATGGAAAACACGTGACTGTTCTCATACTTTTGGATTGTGCAGTTTGGATAAGTGAGTGTGTACAAACAACCAAATCTACTGTGAGCCTAAAGATTGTTTTGCAAATACATCCCCTAAGTTGTGTAACTGTGGCGCAGACCAGCATGATGCTGATGTGGTCAAACTGGATCTAAGCCATTTGTTGCTCAGCTTAGTGTCTGCTGTAACGTTTTACTGATTTAAAAAAGGTTGTTTTTAAACTGGTTAGACTGCTGTCTATGGTGTTAATGTGTCGGTGAACTGGCCAACTGATTAGCTGGATAGCTGGTTTCTGTTCTGATTTAACTGGTTTCTTATCTGTTTATTTTGTTACATTCTGTCTTAGACCTGGTTTTACTGGTTTTGTGGGTATTTATTGTGGCGTATTAACGACTGGTGTCTGTGAACTGATTTGACTGGTTGCTTATCTGTTTATTTTGTTATATATGTACTGTTGCATGCTGTATAGAGGTTTCACTGGTTTTTACTGTGGAGTACTACTGGTTTCTGAGCTGATTTGACTGGTTTCTTGACTGTTTAACATGGTTACACATTATATTCTAAAACTACTTAACTAATAGCTATCCGAGTTTTATACTTTTGTAAAGATGGTTAAACTGGGTTTGCTAGTATTCCGGCTATTTTTCTTTATTGTTGAGTTTCACTGGCTGGTTTCTGAACCAGCTTGACTGGCTGACAAACATCAGTGGTCCAGTAAAAATAAGAAAATCAAAAGAATTTCCTAAGTCTAAATAGTTACAACAGCAGGAGAGGACCGAATTTCAATGTGACCACAACCAGAAATGGAACGAAAAGTCAGCTGTAGAACACACACACCCACCCACGCACACACACACACCCACACACACACATTCCAGCGAGCTAAATTACCATCAGTTGAAGTAGCTGGGATGATTTTGGTTTGACACAGACACTGTGGTTGGTGGACCCGAGAGAAGTATGTTAAAAAGCTGTAAAAGAATATGTTACCTGCCCTAACAAGCTCTCACACACACACACGCACACACACACACACACACACTGTAATATAAACATCACTTAGGGACTACAAAGGCAGCACAAGTGAGCATGGGCCAAACTACGAAAATATATCATGGAAAAAACAAATCAGCACAACACAAAATGTCGCAATGAGAAGATGTGTTCGGAGCTCTCCGGGGCAAGTCAGACTGAGGCTGTGATGATGGCTTGGTGCTTCGTGATCACACACACACACACACACACACACACACACACACACACACATTCACAGAACTCGCTGGCTTTCAGCAGGCTGCTGTGTGCCAAGGTTATGAAATAATTTCCGTGCTCGCGCCTTTCAACACAATTCTTCTTTGCTTCTTTGCCTCCATTCAAGCCGAGACACGACTCGGGGAAAGATAAAAATAGAACCTTGCTGACCTCTTCTTTCTCTCCCCACTCTCGGTCTCTCTTTCATGGCCTCTTTACCCCACCCACCCCCACTCCCCCCATCTCCAATCTGATATTGATGCAGCTGTCTTGCTCCAGTTGGGTAACGCTCGTTCTCTAACACAGGCAGAGGGGTGGTCGGGGTCGATGACTTTCTACTCTCCCCTGTGGGAAATGTGGCTTTCATCAACACAATACATTCTCACTATAAACCAAACATACAGAAACATTAGATCAAATGAAACAAAAGGCAGAGTAGTTCAATGATTCACCAGCAGAATGCGGTGCGAGAGTTTTGTTTGGTGCCGTTTTGTTGTAAATTTGTGGTCACATTTGAGTGCAGAATAAACGCAAATGTCAAACTGTTTGAACTGGCTCAAATTACGGGTCACCACACTATTTGGATAAAGCTAAACAGCAGAATAATTCAGGGGTAAATGCACCCACGCTCGGTTTATTGACAGCGAGCAAGGATCCAGTTGCCCTTGACGACCTCCAGAGGCAGTAAGACAGGCATTTGTCTGCCCTTGATATCATCAGGAGCATAAATCCACTTTGTTTTTGCAGCCCCATGCATGGCAACAACATAAATGGAAATACATGTTCACATGCGGCCAGGACAAGGAAAAGCACGCAAAATGGACAGGTGGCAAACAGCTGGGGTAGTAACTGTAAACTGCGAGTGTTGAAAATATTAACTCATAAAAAATGGATTGTTCTGGATGGAGAACTAGTGAGCGTCTGCTGTCAATTAAGGTCTGAGCAAACTTGACAGCAATGACAACATCGGTATGAATCCACTCTCCTTTTAGCTGCTAAAGACGACTTTTGGGGAAGGAGGAAACACATGTAATTCTTTTAAAGAATGTAAATATGAGCAGATCAATTTAAAAGACATAACATCATAATTTCAACATGCACACGGAAAAAAATCGTCAACGCTGGGTTAAAAGAGAGCATAATTAGATCGTGTCCCGAAATTCTGTATTGTAATAAATGTAATCTTGCTGAATTCTGCCATGACACATACAGACAGGTGATAAATTAATGGAAAAAAACATTTATAAATGAGAAACACCACAAATGTAGGCATTTCTATGCAGGGCACAGGGAGTCACTGAGTAATTTGATGATTATATGAGCATTTTGTGAATCATACTGTATGCCCTGGTCTTTACAGTTACCAAATTCAAACCCAGTTGAACCGAGATTTTCAAGTAAAAGAGCTTCTCACAATCATCAAACATGGAACAGCTTATTAATACTATTTGTGTTGGTTTTTTCTTTTATTTGATGACCGCATGAAGGACGCATGTACTTCAAAATGTAAGAGGAGTTTATGATGCTCTGCTCTGGTCAGGTACATTTACTCAAGTTCTGCATTTAAATGTCCAGTGTAGGATTTAGGGGCATCTGTTGGCAGCAATGGTATATAATATTAATAAATATTTTTTCATAAGTTTATGATCACCTAAAAAACCTGTATGAGGTATGATCACCTTGTTGTGTTTTCATTACCTTAGAAGGAGCTGTTTATATATGGAGCGAGTCTCTTATCACAGACTGTTGTTCTACAGTAGCCTAGAATGGACAATTCAAGCTCTGGCTCTAGATATGGCCATTCAAGTTTTCGAGTCAGCTATTCTGCCTTTCCTACACACTTGATGCATGTGCAGACGTTTCAGTTCTGCAACTCCACTGCTAGATGCCACTGAATCCTACACACTGGACTTTTAGGTGTAAGTTTGAGGTAGTCAGATTTAGATTACACTTTCAAAACATTCACTCAGTTAATTAAATATTGTATATTGTTACAAATGCCACTATTAACTCTGACATCTAAATCTAGTAATATATAGTCTGTTAAATAACACTCTAAGGTGCCATCTTGAATAATAAATACTTTAAGCAGTTTTTTTGCTGATAATACTTACTTTTAATCTGCATAAACCTTTGCAATGGAGAGTTGTCATATTTTGATATTACTATTTTTGCATAAATTTACTCATAGTGATGAACTGCCAGACAATTATCAGCTGAATCTGTAGTTCTATTCGGTTTTATGAAGCTTTTTACTGAGTTTCCAATACACTCTCATCCAAGGTCGCCAAATACAGACAAATTGTCTCATAGAAAAGCAGGCCACATGGCTGAAACACATAGTAATGCATGGTTAATATTGCAGAACTGTCAGAATTAGTTTTAGGCAACAAAACAGCTTGGTTAGGCTATAAAAAAAGGTCATGTTTTGGTCTACAAAAAGTAGTAACGTGAGTGATGTCTGTGTGTAATGACAAAAACTTTGGTCCTGCTTTTGTTTGACTGATTCATGTCCACTCCTGACCCACCTCCGGACTCTCACTCTTTATACTGCATCAGTTGCTCTCTGTGTCAAGTATTGCCCCTTTACTGTTCACTCTCATCACTCCCATTGAACCGTTTTTTATCGAAAAAGCTGTAAAAAAAAATTGACAATAAACAAACGGAGAGCTGGTGAACATGATAGAGCATTTCACAGCTAAAAAGATTGAGCTGGTGGAGATCAAAAATAGAGCTAAAAAACGGGCCTTTTCAACTTACATCGCATCCATTAGTTTCTTTGCTATTTCTTGCTTTCAATCAGATCACGATTTTGTTTTATCACTTGATTTCTTTATATTTGCTACTTTCTCCCTATTTCACTTGTTTCTAAACTGTTTTTCTTTCACTATAGCTACATGTTGCAGAACTGGTTGGAATAGTCTGCCGAAGTGTAAGATGCTTTGGTCAGACTTTCTCTCACCCGTTCAGCTCAGTAAAATGACCTTCATCATTTTACTGAGTTTGCAGCAGCTAGCAATGAATTATGTGTGAGGGTCAGAGCTGTACAGACGCCTTGTTGTGCCCCATTAACCCCGATCAGGAGTGAACAGCAACACACTAGAATATGTAAAGGGAAGTTGTTTAAGACGTCAAGTAACGCCGCCGCGCTTCATGATAATCAATCTTTTTTCTTTTTTTTTCTTTTTTTAGCAGAGCAGACATTATCGTAACCCAGTAGTTAGCCAATCAGACATGGTGACCAACTTCCTTATTCTGTGGTAAAGATGAGGGAGTTTCTTATAGAGAATCCCACAGTTTGTGTCACATTTTAGTGTCTGTGCTTTGGATATTGCTGTTGAGGATCTTTTGGAGTTCAGCAGGAGCCGTCAAGCATTTCAGGTCAGGACTTTCTGAACAAAAGTCTGTTTAAGATGATGAAGTTTGAACCTTAAAAGCAAACCCAACTTTCTGTTCTCTGTTTACTGAGAAATTAAATGAAACAATTAGCCATGATTTCACACACACACACACACACACACACACACACACACACACACAAACACAAACACACACACAAAACAAAGCAGCATGGTCATATAATTAAAAATACAACGTTATGTTCTGTATTATCCTGTGATCAACTGGGAATCTGTAAAGGGTTTTGACTTACCTTCTACTACTGCACACAGTTTCCAAGATAGAGAAAATGAATGGATAAATGAACTCTCGGCTGACCTACGAGTCATGATACAGGGTCATGATTCCCACAAAGAGAGCCTGAACTCTGACGCTCTGCCTGGTTTCCGCATCAACATGTAATAATAGTTTTACCACTAATATCACTTTAGCTTGGGGTTTGCACAACAGCAGAAAATTAAGTTTTTCAGCATGCATTTCACTTTTTCCATTAGGTAATGGATAAATCCGTAAATGCAGAAGCTATTTATTTTCGCACAGCAGGCTAAATATGAGTGTGTGTTCTTGTATTTCAATCTTTGTAAGGACTAATTTAAGTTTGAAAACCTTGAGAGGGATTTTCTGGTCCTCAGCTCTTCAAAGGATTGTTTGAAGGTTATGACTTGGTTTTAGGGTTAAGGTTAGAATTAGTTTAGGTCAGGGTTAGGGTAAAGGTTGAGGTCAGGTATGTAGTTGTGGTGGTTAAGGTTAGGTATGTCAACAAGGGTCCTCACAAGTATAGAAGAACAAATGTGAAGACTCCACAGCGGTGAGCGACTCTTTGCTTTTGTCCTTTGTTGCCTAGCTCACATAGTTTTATTTTGAAAACTGATATTCATTAAAAGTAAAGGACTTTAAAAATTACATACCGTTAGTTCTATTTCTTAAAGAAGTTTTCTTTTTGTCTTTCCCTCTTTGTTTCATCTCTGTCTCTTTCCCTCTCTCTTCTACTCAGTTTAATTCAAACATCCATCATTGGCACGACTGTCACTGCTGCGTTGCCAAAGCAATAAAATACATAACAATCTGGAAGTCGTGTGTGTGTGTGTGTGTGTGTGTGTGTGTGTGTGTGTGTGTGTTGATGTATTTCCCATCAGTTCTGGTCATCCTTACCCAACCCTTTCCCAGAATCCACCACTGACTCACTTGAAACAAATTACGAGTCAGCTGTTTGACTTAAAAACTTAAGAGGACAAGAGAAAAAAAGGTTTTTTATCATTTAAAAATGAACATAGTGTACTGTACTGTATTGTACTGTACAGTCACTGCTGGTCACACCTGTCAAGGTATTTTCAACTTGCAGAACTGGTAAGACAAGTTCCTTTACTGTTTTCTGCAAGGGCATTTGCTCAGAATTACGAAGGCAAAGAAAAGCAGATGAGGCTTCCTCATTGAAAGGAATATCGTCAACAGTTTATTAGAGCTGCCTCATGTAAGAGGTTAAAAAAAGTGGGCCCTTCAAGTTAGAGTTAGGACAAAGCTAAACTGATGTGATGACGTACAAATATGCTTGATGACACCTGTCACAGGTTGCAGCTGGCAGTGTACCCTGAACACTATGATTAGTGTTTGCCTCCTTCAGTATGTTTACAAAGGAGCCACATCTGTTGCATGTGTCGAAAATCCCAAATGATTCCCATTCAGTTACCACATGGACTGCTCCACATTTGATGATGCTGTTGATCACATGTTTTGGATTTATTTTCAGGAAGTGATGACTAGTATTTTGCGATAACATGTTGAGATGTAATTTAATGTGTGAGCCAGAATCACAAGAGATTTATTTTAATAGTTTGTGGTTATCGTGACATCTTTCTGTTGTGGGTGAGTGTGTGTCATATAGGTCCAATCCAAATTCTCCCCCTTGGCCCTACGCTGGGCTAGGGTTTGAAATCTTAATCTAAGAAAAGGGATGAAACTACGCCATCAGTAGCCAACAAGGGGTCATATGTAAGTTATTAGTCAGTTAGCCAACACTCATGAATTAAAGGTTAAAACAGGGAGCTAAAAGTAACTGTTGAAATAGCATTAGCTACGAACACCTAACACTGACGAATATGCCTGTTTACATTTTCCTCTACTACTCCGTCTGGAGGGCCACCTGGAGGGCTGGATGAACACTACCTCTTGATCCCACAAAGGAAATGAGACACCCTAGCCTACACAGCAGCACTCAAAACAGAGTGGTGGGGCCCAGGGGGAAAATTAGAATTTGGCCATAGTTTTCCATTATGTTTTAGATGAAACTCAGAGAAACCTGGTTTTCATCTCCCTGTATACATGATTCTAATATTATCCAAGGTTCAGGGTCCAAGGACAATGTTGGCACCTGTCATCCGCTAATTACAGGGTTGGCTGTTCCATCCCATGCTTGTCCTGTCAACAGGCCAATGTGTGCTTGGGCAAGACCGTGAAGCCTAAATTGCTCTCAATAGTCAGACCAGCACCTTTAGTGTGGCTTGCTGCTATGGGTGGTTGTTCTGATTGTCTTTGTCAGGGGCAACTTTGTCTTTGAGTGCTGAGCATCAAGAAGTCTGTGACTTATGTTCTTAGTGAATTTAACAGTAGGGTGAGCTCTGTTTGGTTTCTGGCTGCCTTAACTATAGTGACCACCTGTTTTATTTGGCATCTAATCTTAGGTCACTTTCGCTGCCATTTCATCATGGAGATCATCATTACATTGTTTATTATTGAGAGATCTGAAACCACAGTTATGTTTGTCCCTGAGATGTTTTCTCATATGAACTCTAGACAATGTCCTGACCCCATTCTTTGCAAATTTCCTTTGAGACTGGCCATGTCAGACACATTCTCACCAACTGGAAATATGTTGGTTTATGCGAGGGGTGTTTCTGGACCGAATGTGCAGGAGGCAGGACATGACACAGATTACGCCGTGATTGTGCAGCCTGTTTGTAATTTGGTCATAAACAAAGTCTCTTGTCCTTCCTTGAATATATCTGACAAATTTGGCTTTGATCCTTACTGACAAAAGTTTCAGAATTTTTTTTTCCAGATAGACATTTTTGTTGCTGTTTTATGCGAGCCTCATGATAGAAATATTACGAACATGCCCACTCGCTCACTGGGAATTCTCCAGACAATAAGCTGCTCCGTTCACACAATCGGACACAAACTTTGGACTGAAGCTGGCAGGGTAGGCTGTTTAATGTCAGATACAACTGATTTGGACATTTTCATTCTCACATTTAGCTCCTGTGAGTAATGTCTCGATAATTTTAGGTTTGCAGTGTATCTGTGAAAGGACCTCTCGACCACCTTTTGGGTAAGGTTTGGATCAGTAGGGTATCTTTGCGTTGGCCATAACGTTGCCTAGTGATCCAGATAACCAAAGCAACATTACAACAGAAACTATGACATTTTGCTTCATATTCCAGGATGAACAAAACAAAAGACTTGTTAGGTTTTTGGCAAAGGTCAACCTTACAAGCCATTCTAAGTTAGTTTTTGCTTCTTCATTGATTATTTCTCACATGAGAGTTAGAATAATGTTATTTTAGCGAGTCAACTTTTGCTCTGCAAAAAGTTAAGTCCATGCCGTTCCCTGGTCTCTTTTTGGAATCATTTTGAAAGCTGAGAGTTTTTAAACATAACATCAATGCAGCACCTTTGGTGCTATTTTGTGTTACAATGTAAACCAAAGATTACATTGATTAACGTAATATACATCCTTGTGTGCATAGTATGTGTGTAAGTGTGATTGTGTTTCTCAGTGGACGCACACACACACTTTGACATTGTCGCAGAGTATGACAACTACAGGGCTTGAGAGCAGCCTCCTCCTCACCATGGAGACAATCAGCTGTTCACACTTCAGCTTCCCTGAGAGCATGAAAGGTTAGGCATCATGCTGTTAACTCACACCTTCAAAACACATACACACATGAATACACGCACACACACACACACACACACTCTTAGCAACAACACCTAAAAAAATGTATATGCAAACATACACCCACTGATACTCTACACACACAGGTGTAACACACACCTTCCCCTGCACACTGCATAAACACAAACAACCTAATGACACATCACACAATCTGAATTTACATTTCAAATATACTTTCATTAGTGTTTGTAATGAAGTATTTATAATCTGATAGCTGTAATACTGAATGGTGAATGCTGGTTTTGCGCAGATCGTTACACTCCCATGAGACTTAAATGCAGCATTCCTGTGGTGTTACATTTTCATCCTGATTGCAGGGGCTCACTGCAAACTCTTTGGGGACTCAAATACCCAGAATGCCTTGGATGTGACAGTGACAAAGGGAAGTACATTATCTGTGAGATTACATCAGATAGATTAATTTTAGGAGTGAATAAAAGCGCGAGGGAGGAAGAGTGTCATCCCTTCATGTGCTGTCAAGAGGTCATCGTCAGACTCCGCCTACACTCACTGGAACGTGTGTGTGTGTGTGTGTGTGTGTGTGTGTGTGTGTGTGTGTGTGTGTGTGTGTGTGTGTGTGTGTGTTTCACAGCATGTGTTTCCCATCTGGTTCCACCCAATCCCTCTACACTGAGTTCATGATGACCTGTTTCCCTCATCTGTCTTTCTCTTTCTTTCTTTCTTTCTTTCTTTCTTTCTTTCTTTCTTTCTTTCTTTCTTTCTGTCTTTCTCTCGTTATGCTTATTCCCAGTGTCTCTCCCTCTTTATCTCTGTCTCTCCTGACTCCCTGCTCTCATTTCCTCCCTCCATCCTTCCAATCCCTCCTTTTCTTTCATCAGTGTAACACAGCACCTTGACCTCATGCTCGTCTCAGTGTGAGTTTGACACCGTGATGTCATCACCCCAACTTTCCCCAGCTTAGATACCACACACATGTCGTCATCCCCATCTCTCTCGGGTGTTGCCTGCCACTCTGCACCCTGCTTGGCTAAAGATAACTATCAACATGTCATTTAATCTAATTATAAGTCTTAAAATCCAATTTGTCATCTAATAATGGGTGAATCCATGAATGGGGGTGATATCATTTCATTTGTTTCCGTGCCATGACATTCTTTGAATCATGAGTCAAGTTTCTTTTTCTTCATGTAGCAATCTGCCTGTATCTACCTACTCTTTTTAAAGACATTCACACTTGTTGCCAGAGAATTCCAGAAACAAGTGAGCAGAATTGGAAACAAGTGGAATTACCTCAGTCTGTTGGCAGAGGATTTTCACTCGCCTGAAGGTCGAAAAAACGACTCAAGACTCAACTGAACTAAACTGCTACACCAAATCATTACGTTTTGTGTTCCCAACTTCCTGATGAGAACATACATCATCCACAGCAGATTGCTGCAGTCCTCTAGCATGTACCGTGTTGATTGCTGCGATGCTTCATGCTTACACTTTAGCATGTACTTGATTAGTGACAGTAAGTGTTTAGTATTATTTCCTTAGAGTTTGAACTTTAAGCAGCCCTAGCTCCAGATGTCTGCATTGCATAAAAGAAAATTTGACTCTTCCACAACTTGGATCTTAATTACATAGTTTTTACTGTCATGAATGTTATATATACATTTTTTTTTTATTATCCTTTTGCTCTCTCAGGATGCATATATGCGTGTGACCACACTTAAGCAGTATGTGATTATGTTCAACACTTAAGGTTGGTTTGATTTGTAGGTCAGATTCATTAAAGTTTGTTTAGTCGTAATCCTCACAGTAGTCAATTTTCTAGTCATCGCTTGTATGACTTGAGTCTGACTTTACTCTGAGTTTCAGGTCTACAGCTCTTGAGCTTGGCAATTAAAAACCTCATTGGGGAAGGTAATAATTTGGTTCTCATAAACATTAGGATAGACGGCCGGAACTACAATAACAAGACCTAAGTTGTAAGAAAACAAGCTGTTAAAGGCTAAATCTTTGTCTGAATACAGCTGATGGGTTCTAGTTTCTCATTTCTACCAATGTGTTATGCCTGTCCACACAGACTGTTTATCTGCTGCTCAAACATGATTGGTCGATGCTACTCAGACTACAAATGGACTACAAAAGGACCGAAATCTTGTAACATTGCCTACAGATTCTGTATTCATCTGCAAATATATGTTTGTAGGAGATTATTGTCAAGTCTGACTTGACTCGGAGGATCAAATGTACAGTTCTCGATCTTAGCATGCGATAACCTCTTTGACGGACGTTATAACTTTGGTCTCATAACCAGATGGTCAGAACTAAAAACACAAGCCCTTAGTAGTTGTGCAACAAATTTTCCTTTCAGATACTATTTTCCTTTAGTTTCCTAGCATACGACAGCAGCCTTCACCACACAAGATGAAAAATTAACAAACTATAGCCCATCATCCAGTCAACACAACATTAACATTTGCAGTTGGTGTCTGTGCATGGGCAGACAGTGAAATTTAAGTCATGGGTGCCCTGGAGATGTACAGAAAAGGAGATGCTAATGTTATAAAACTTTCTGTCCACGAGCAAATATTGATGTGACATTGGCCTTAATGGCATTTGGTGTTAATTTAGAGACATTTGTTGGCACTCCTTTGGGTCCAGCCAGTGGATGACATCCACATCTTTGCGGTGGAGGAGGAGAGAGGCGTGTTTTGACCCTTTGGGCTTTCCATATCTTTACAACTTCCGAGGTCGGAAGTTAGAGCTTACGAGGAGCACTTGAAGGCAGCATCAGTCTTCTCATGTACTCCCTCAGTGTCTGCTGTCTCCCTGAGCGCTATCATTCTTCCCATTCAGCTTCCTGCCCTATAAATATTTGAGCAGCCCCATTAGGGAGTGAGGTAATCTTAACACACACGCTCACGCACACACTCACGGAGGCTGCCATTAAGGCGTAGTAGTGCCTAATAGTCTTGTCGGAGCGTTAGGCCCCGGAGCTAACGGGCTAATTAAGAGCGAAACAGGTTTAACGAGTTTAGACTGTTCATTAAGGCAGAAACCTGATTAATTAACAGTCAAGGGGAAGAGTTCGTTAACGAGTCGCATGATTAATTAAAACTACAGATGACAGAAAGTGTAACTTTAAATGGGGAAAAAGGTGAGGAGTGATTACTACCACCGGAAGGAGGGGATGAAAGAGGAGAAAAAAGGGATGGAAAAGATGAGAATCGAGGAACTGAGGGAAATGGGAGGACAAAGAGACAACTATGGACGGACAAAGAAAAGGAGACAAAAAGACAGGTGTACAGTTATTTTTAAACATGATATTTTCCACCTCCATTCAACAAAAAAGTCCACCTTCATTTTACAAAATATCTCAAGTTAAGTCAATTAATTCACAAAAAAAATACTTAAAAGATATCTAAAGCATGAGACACTAGAATGCAAAAATTACAAAAATTACAAATGCTTACTGAAATGAGTGTAGTAAGTGCTTTTTATGACAGTAGAAAAGGGAAAGTGGAAAAGTGACCAAAATGGACAAAAAAAGAAAACACAATGAGATAAAGGGAAACTAATATAAGAAGTAAGAGATAGAGTAAAGGAGGAAAAGAGAGAGATTTAACGAGATGAGGGGAGAAATAAGAGACGAGAAAGAATAAAAAGGAGAAAGCGAAGAAGAAAACATTGAAGACAATGGACAGATTGACAAAATGGGTGAGAGACATAAAGAAAGAGTCAGAGAAAAAGAGAGTGAGACAAACAGAGAGAGGTGGCGGAGGTCAAAAAGACATCAAGGCATTAAAACAAAGAGATCATGGAGAGAAAAACAAAGGCGTAATACAACAACTGCTCTCTCTCCCGCTCTCTGTCACTAACACACACACTTTGTTGAATATTGGCTCTTTGTATTCGATGGTGAAGAGGCTGAGTCCTGTGATTTGCTCCCCTCGCTGGGCATCAGAGGTCAGGGGAATTCAACCTCAGTACAAACTAGAAAAGAAAAAGGAAAGCATAAATTCTCCACAGGATAAAAAAAAAAATCAATAACCTCCAAGGCTGTTCTTCCTACTTGTATTTAATTCAGCTTTGGAAGTTTACTCATCTAGTTGCAAATCATGTTCTTATTACCTCTGCCAAGAAGGCTATGTTTTCAGTTCAGTTTGTTTGTTTGTTAGCAGGATTACAGAAAAACTACAGGCCCGACTTTCATGGGACTTGCTTGACGAGTGTAGCAATGGGCAAATTGTGTATGGCTTTTAATATTTATTGCTTCCAACATTGGGAGATAGGGCATTTGGCCTTGATGGAGGTCTGTGCTATCCAAGTGCCGCTCTGGTTAATTTTTTGCATTACCTTATTACCGTATTGTAATCTGACATTTCTCTCAAGAACTTCTTTCGTTTGGTATAGTTATTATTCATGTGTTTTTCCACATTTTGAAAAGTTATTGTTTTGTAAGGTCAAACTGAAGAGGGCTGTGTGAGGACAAGTCAAACTCCCCTTTTTAGTACTTTTTAGTGAGGGAGTCCACTTGTTTGTGTTGGTGAGGAGAAAAAAGGGACAATAAGAGGAGAAATGAGGGTGCTGACAGAGGGGATGTGAGAGGACATGAGGTGAAGATGTCCAGAGGAGACTAGAAAAGAAAGGAAGGGAAGGTGAGGTGAGGGAGGAGGGAGAGACAAAGGCAGAGGATGAGAGGAGGAGTGCCGGCTGTGGAGGAGGAGCAGGTGCTGCTGACAGCGCCTTCATCTGTTCCTATGGTTTCCTCACCCAGTGTGTGTGTGTGTGTGTGTGTGTGTGTGTGTGATCACAGACAGAGAGAGAGACAAAACAGTAGTAAAGCTGCAGGAGTAAATGGGAGCAGTGTTACGTGGAGCAAGTGTTTGTGTGGGTGTGTGTGAGTTCACCTGTGTGTGGACATCTGTTTGTCTTTGTGCGTGTTTGTGTGACATAAAGAGAGAGCATTAGCATTTATTGATGTGTATTTTTTTAATATTATGCTTAATGCATGTATTGTCAATTAGTGTTTCTGACATGACACTAAGACGGATGAGAATTTTGTTAACCCTTTGAAACCTGGAGCAATATTACATTTCTTGTGCTGCTTTTAGATTCCTTTTACAAGTATTTAAACCTTTGGACCCCGAGCAAATTGGTGCAATTTCATTCAAAAACATGGGAAAAAAGGCAATGAGCAATTTAGCAAGAAATGTTCCACAAATTGCAAGAAATAAGTAGCTATAGATTATTATTCTTAAAGATCTAGGGAAAAATGTCAAGGAAAAAGAAGACATCACATGTTTAAAAGTATGTCACAAAAATATTAGAATTCTTCATGCACTATTTCCAAGTTATTTCTTTGTATTTTAACATTTATTTTTGCTAGAGTATTTTTTAAATGTAATATTTACTAATTTCTTGCCAGTTTTCGAGAACTTCTTTTGTTGCTAATTGAATTTATCCCATGTTTTTGAAAAAATTCAAGCCAATTAGCTTAGGTTTTAAAAGATTAACTTACTGTACATCATGTCACCTTGTAATTTTGTGTTGAAGTGCTCATGTATAGTTTTTTTTTCTATTATTTATTAATTTTATATACCTCTTGGTATTTATTTCTTTTACTTTATCTCATTATCCGCACTGTTGCTGTCCTTGTGCTGCTGCAGCAATCGAATTCCTCCTGCTGGGGATCAATAAATCTTATCTTATTTACAACAAGTTGCTTGTTAGCACCTTTCAAAACGATCAATGTGCCCACTCCAGAGGTAGAACATCAGCTGGTTTCTGATATAAAACCTCTGTTAACTTGTGCCAAAAGCAAGACAACAGAAAGAAAGGTCATGGTCGTGGTTAAAAGAGGATTTGTGAATTATAATTAACTTTATTTATAAGGACATTTGCTGCAATGAGTGCTTCACATGAAACATGACAGAAGGGATGAAGAAATAGGCCAACAAGGTAATTCAGTATAAAATGATATTTATTAAATACAATTTAAGAAACAAAAAGATGACACAGTACATAGAAGGCATCATAGTAGCAAAACCATAAATCTTTAAATAAAAAATTCATGAAACTGTAAATCATAAAATCAAGAAAGATATGACATCTTAACAAATTGCAGCATTGTAAAGTTTAGAAAGACGGAGTTTCAGGCCTCTATCACGAAAGTCATAGCTAGTTAAATAGTAGAGTGACTACAGTATCTGAGTACCTAATTACTTGAAACAGATATCTGCATATGTATGTATAATCTAAAGGCAACAGTGCAAGATTTTGGTATCAGAAGTGTTCTAGTTTCTAGTGGCAATAAAAAATTAAAAATTTAAAGCTACTACTTTCTACATAAATTACACATGCAGTGCAGCGTAAATATTTCACACTTTACCCAGACTTCACATGGGCTATCTGACAAAACATAACGTGAAAAGGGCATTATTGGTAATTGAATGTGACCATGAGCCACGTCTGATGCACAACTGCAATACACCGCAATTCTAGAACTGGTAGTAAAGATTATTTGTTAAGTTTATTTATTATTCTGACTACATTTGCACATTTTCCTGTTGTAGAATAGCATTTTTTCTTTTTTTTATGTGTGTATTTTTTGTCAGTATATTGAAGGGCGTATGTTATAATAAGTGCCTTGTGGAGTAAATTAGCCTAAATACAGCCTTGGAACTCTACGGTTATTATTTGGCCAAAATGTTGTTTTACATTACCTTTTTCAAAATGTATTTGTATTTAAATTCAGATTTCTGTGCATAGAGATCAGCCGAAATGGCCAGAACACGGACGAGAAAGTCCTGGCCCAGATATCCTCGCTGCACCAGGTCTTCCAAAATACTGGCCATTGCCCACAGAGGCTTTATTGCCGTCAGACTGATAGCCGATGAGTTCTGAGATTGCTTAGTATAACAAGTCTGACTGCTGGACTTAATGGAGACCAGCGTCTGTCTTTGTCCTGCTGTCTGTCTGCAGACCTAAGCAGCAGCAGGAAGAATGAATCTTTAATCAGCTTGAGCTCTTGTGAAGTGAAACACGTATTGACGCGATCTGAATGAATTGTTTTGTTTTCTGTTTCCTGGAAGCTGAAATGCACCTGACCTCTGCACATGATCTCTCCCTCTCTCTGTCTCTCTCTCTTTGTCTTTGTTTCATCCACTATGAGCCTCGTTGTTCTTCCTAGCTTTGCGCCATCTCTCTCTCTCTCCTTCTATTCCTTTCTCCCCGTAACATTCTCGATCTCATTCAATGTACCCTCTGTCGCACCATCTCATTTAGTTATTGAAAAAAACAATCAATGTGATCTGAAAAAAAAAAAACGCTGAGACAACGAGACGCACATCCCTGTATTGACAGTAAACATCCATGTGGTTTCCACAGGGCGAGGTGTCAGGAGGAACACCCCCCCACCCCCCGGTGCAGGATATTTAGCTGCACTCGGGTGTCATGTACCGGTGGCATGTAGGGTCTTGTCAAAAACACACACTCCCACATACAGAACTGTACAAATATACACACTCAGGCATGCATGATACACACTCGCTAAGGCCTTGATTGGAGACTTAAGTGTAAATAGCTTGCTTATGGACAGAAACAGATTTTGTCTGCATTTTCTGTCTTTTTCTTTTTTTTTCATTGAGTGTCATTCCTTATATGCTTTTGCAACATTAATGCATTTTACATGTCACGTCAATGAAGCAGCTGAAAAAAAGCACATTGCAAGAAAGAGAAAGGAAGAGAGATTCAAATCAGTTGCAAAAACTGCAGCAGGAAATGGAACAGGAACCATTTTCATATGCAGGTGTACAGTACAAGATACAGTAACTCACACACCGTACACACTGGTAACAGTCTGTTGCTACTTCTGCATATTTTTGGGATGAAACTGTAGCGACATTTAGGAAGATTTTCAGGCAAAAATCAACTGGAATTAGCTGTTTCTTATTCGTCTAGTTCGCTTACTGAGCCATCTGTGCTCCTGAGAGTTCAGGCTTTTTAATTCTATAAGATGTTAGTCATCATGCTGAACACACACACACACACACAGACCACACACCTCCTACCTACCTGCTGCTCTGCGGATGTGAGGGGACAGAGATTAGCTCTGTGCGGGGGTGGACAGTTAGCACTGGTGTGTGTGTGTGTGTGTGTGAGAGAGAGAGAGAGAGAGTAACGAGTGTTGGGGACAGTAGTCATTCAACCACCCGCCCCCATAGTGTCAAGAATAAACTGCACACACACACACACACACACACAAACACACACACACTCAAAGCACATATCATTTGCTGCTTATAAATAAAGAGGCAGGACAGGAGAAGACAGTACTAACAGGCTCATCCAAACGTTGGAATGCATCCTGGCAGACTCAGAGGGAAGCTTTTTGTACACTAGCGGCCAATTGTGCAGCTAAGCGACCATCATTTGGTCCTTCTGGAGTTTTAATCTTCTGTAAACATCAAGTTGACTGGCAAAATAGGGAATCTGGCAGGTGAATCATGAGCTGTTAGAGTGACAGCGATGGCTGCTGTCTTCTTGGAAAACCTCTCAGCATTTCAGAAATCAGCCTTCAGTTCCTCTTCTCTTTGGTCTTTTCACGTCCTCTCAGTACTGAACATGTACATACAAAAAAAAAGATTAGGAAGTTGAGTACACCAGTTTTGAATTTTTTATATTTTTAAAAAATATCTAAGAAACTGTTAGGTAAACCGCAACCCTGGAAGAAAACAAAATCCCATTCAGCCCTCAAGATTTTCTCACCTTTTGAAGTGACAAGAAAGTACGAAGAGCAAGGAGAATTTTTCATCTTGATTCTGGTGCTGTGTAATGGCTTCAAGATTTATTCTATGTCACAATGCCAGAGTGACACATCACTTAAAATGCTGGAAGCTCACATCAAAAAGGCTGGCGGTGATTCAGTCGATGCTTAACAGCACTGCAAACACACAAAGACTCATTCACACTTTCTTTTCAGTTATGTAAAATAATAATAAAAAAAGGTTGTGAATCGAGTTGGTGCATGAACATAATGCATCCAACATGAGACCCAGTTCACTGGTAACACCCCAAAATAGCTATAGTTTTTTTAAATATTTTTTTCTGCCATTTCTATGTTTATTTGAAAAGGATAATAGAGAGAGTTCAAGACAAAGATAGTGCGCTAGATGGTTAAAGTCTTGATCCCCAGAGGCCGTACACCCAATTTTTTATGACAAAAATGACAAACTTTGTATTCAAAAGCCTGTATGATGGAAATTGTAGGGTATCTGTACTTTTAGTGGCAACAAACATCAGTGAACTGTCAATTATCCAATTAACTCAATTATCCAATTAACAATCAGCACTGTTACATAGTGAGAAAACACTCAAGAAGTCTCATGTATTAACATGTCGGCCTTTGTGAACTGTGAAACAAGCTTATTCATATCCATTTTACCATGTCTTTGTTGTCATTCATCTAGTGCCAGTACAGCAGCGAATTTGTGACTTGCCCCAAACACACTAATGCGCACAAGGGCGTAGGATTTTTTCAACATTAGTGGGGCTGATATGAAATTGGGGGTTCTCCTGCGGGAAATTTTAAATCTCAAACATTTAATTCCCTGCAATCTGGTCAATTTTCAATCACTACTTTTGTTTTTTTCTGTATCAATTTATGGTGGAAATGTCTTTGTACTTTTTATTTTTTTCAAAATAATCATGTTTTTATGAGAAGGGCGATGCATATTGAGGCAGATGGGGTCCAATTCAAATTCCCAGTTTCACAGTGGGTTGGACTTTTGTAATGGCAGCAACAGAAGAACTGGACTCCAGACCCCCTCCCTGGAGTTTGTGCAGGCTGCTACAGCCACAGACTCTGAGCTGCCACCAACTCTGGTCTGGACGAAGTAAGGCCAAATACACCCCCAAATGGCACGTGTCAAAACAGCCACCCCTTGAAATAAGGGATGTACCTACCATCCTGCAAACCGGCCTTTAATCAGCACCACGGACAGCAGCCAATGATTTACCAGCGCTAATCTAACAGCCTGCCAGACTCCACCAGAGCCTAATGTTTTTTTCAAGAGGCAAGAAAAGGGCCTTCATACATGGGCCCCTGGCAGCTTCTGGGCCCCGTCAATATTTACACCTTTGTGCCCTTTACACTACGAACAGGAGTCTCCTTCAGGAAATCTTTTTTTTTTTCTTTTTAATCCAGTTGGCTTTTGGTAGAGCATGGTAAAGCACAACCACTGATTTGGCCAAGATGAAGGATTTTTAAAAACAAGGTTAGTCTACAGTATTTTTTGTATCCTGGTGAGTAGAAGAATAGCTCCTCACTATCGCAATTGTCACAGTCTTTTCAAGTTGAGTAGAAAAGTTAACTTCAATCTTTACCCATGTGCTAAATGGTAGTTTTCAAAAGATAATCCGAAGATACTTTTGACGCTGTAGAGGAATATAAAATGAGGAATTAAACTGCATCGCATATAGAATGCCTTGTAAAGAACTAAGTATTGGCTGTAACTCTTTTTTGTTTCTAGGATTGCAATAGTCTTTACAGGATTACATGTTTCTGAGTTCAACTACAAGCTTGCTGTTTTTTTTCTGTATAATTTTGCCTTTTGTGGAGATCTTATTCTTTAGGTGTTGGTTCCATAGTTGGTGCATACTTTATTACCCTCCATAATGGGCAGCTTCCAGTGCCCAGCAGCAAAACTCTGGTTATACTGGGCTATTCTCTGTCAGCCTTCTCTCCATAAATACGGGTAACAAAAGCCCTAATTGTATCCTGTTTGGTTTGCGAAGTCTGTAAGTGAAAGTTTTGGTAATTATCCGCCCTACATAGTGTGAGTTCTATTATTGGTGTTGTTGCGAGGCCCCGATTGCAGATTTCTGACGCAACTTGGTGAAAAATGGCCTCCAGGACGATTTGTTTCCTGAGAGGAAAACTAACTCAGCATTATAGCGCTGCTAAACCTGCCTGCAGGCTTTTTTAACGATGTCGAGGAGAGGAGAGGAGAAAAGAAGAGAAAAATAAGGTTGGGTGGGAAAAAACTTGAATAAAAAGGAGGAAAGAAAAATAAGACAGATAAAGAATAAGGCAGCTATAGGAAGCAAAGGGAAGGGACAGAGTAGATGAGGTGAGGAAACAAGGAGAGGAAAGAAGAGGAAGAAAAAGGGGGGGGGGGGTGCAGATGTGAGAAAACAGCTTACATAAGTGAGAGCATCACGCTTGTTTGCACACACACACACACACACACACACACACACACACACACACAAAGATACACCAGGAATAGTCTTGTGCCCTGAATTGGACTCAAACTTTTTAAAGAGCTGCTGTGGGCTGGAAGCTCCCACTCTGAGTGTTGATGCATCATTCATTCAAAGACTCCAGAATCTCTAAAGGTTTGTTGCATAAAACACAACGACTTGCACACCAGCTGCCACTGGGCACAAAGCTAATTCAGGATGAAGAACTTGCTCCCACAATGGCCGCTAGTGTGCAGAGGTTTTGGCAGTTTGCGTCACAAATGTCTCTGCGGCCACAGCTGGAGGCATCAGGGCTAAATATACATCAGACAGGAAAAGAGGAGAGATTGTTGTGGAATTGCTGCAGGTCAGTTCAGGAAATGTAAAAATGAAACATCTGATAAAGTAGACGTCTATTACTTAATGTTAGTTACTTTGACACACTGCCCTAGTCTTTGCCAGAGTTCTGCACAGTAGTCTTTATCCAGCTCTCCACGAAAAATAAAATCAACTCTTTAAAAAGCAGTTGCTTACTGTATTATGAAGATAACACTAAAGGTTCAGAAAATGTAAAGATAATGATAAGAGTGGACAAATAAGAATCAGCTTTGGTCATGTATAATACTGCTGCACTGCTGTACTGTAAAAACTTACAGCTGTTATATTAATTGTGGTTTCACTTTGTTGAAAGGGCACTCTGAGAGTTCAGTATTGCATTTCCATGTTTAAAACACAATAACGGTCATACCAAGGCCAAAATAGAGCTCCACAAACCCTGGATCCTGCATTTCTCGTAATACAACTCAATAGCAACTCTTCATTATAGGAATGTTGATAAATAACTGTTAAACTGTCAACCGAAAATAAGAATTTTAACTGATCAATATTGTCAGCAGAAGAGTTTTAACCATAGGCTGATATTAATATACTGGCACTAGGTGATGGGACAGAGGAATGTGGAGAACGGTCAGTTCAATATCTACCCCGTTAGCACTAACTAACCAAGCAGCAGCATTTAACATCTGACACTGATCCATTAACAGTCCCAAACTCACACCAACACCAAGACAACGCAACTCTGATGTTAAACCTGTTAAGCAACATTAGCTGTGTGATGCTGCCAGTTAGCTTTGTCACTGTGTGTGCCAGGTCTGGTGGACTCTATGTCTATTCCTGATGCTAACTTAGGGGTTGATTGTGAGGTTTAGGCAACACAGGTTATAGTTAGAAAAAGATTACTGATGTTCCAAAAAAAATCAGACGTCAGTGGGCACAGACGTCGCACTCAGTGTTGTTTTTGGTTGGTCTCGTGCACCGGTCTCCAGGTAAAAGTACGGTGTTTGTTGGACTCTTTGAAGTATGTTTGTTGCTTTGAGTATCTAATAACGATGCAGATTGGACTGCATTAGGGTTGCTTGAAAGCCAGTGTTTTTCATACAGATGTTAAATGGTAGACACTGTCCGAGTGGCATATTTTGACACCCTGGAAATGAGACCAGGCTTAAATGTTTGCAGTGAAGACCTCAACAGTGGTAAAAGAGAGCAGCAGGCTGAGGTGCACAAAACTCGATAAAGTTCACTAAAGATCTGATTTTGTTCTTCTTTATTTAAGCTTATACAGTCCATTAAAATATGTCCATATCAGCATTGAAATCAGGAACAGTTTGGGACAACCCTATTCACCTTTACAAGTCAAGCAGGTAACAGTCTCTGTCTTGCTCAAGAGCGAGGTTTAAAGAAGCTCAGTTAAATGTTTACCGAATATGACAAATTATCTAAGGGAAGAGAGGACAACTTGGGAGGGTTTCTTGGCACGCACAAAATAAAACACAGCATTTCTAACATTACATAACTTCTTTGAGGAACTTCAAAGTGCTTATTGGTTGCTGCTGGATCACAGGAGAACCTTTAACAATCTATAAAATCTTCTAGTATACAGAACATTGTAAAAAGCAGAGCGTCCATCCACAAAACGAGTCCGTCTACCCCTTCCTCTGTCCATCTTGCTTCCTGGTGTATTTTGCAAACTGTTGTGGAAAATGTAATGAAGCTACACGCGCACATGCACACACACACACACACACACACACACACACACACACACACACACACAGGGCTAACTCAGTAATAGTTTCAAGGCTGGCCCAACAGCCCTGTGGAAAATATGACTGCCTTCTCTTTTCCACTGGCAATTTACACCAACAGGACGCCTGTTTTTCCCCTCCTCACCTCTTCAACCCCCTCCCCCCTTTGCCTCTCTCCCCTTCCCTCTCTCCATCTTTTTCTCCGTCTCTTTCTGCTTTCTCTGTTAAATGGAAACATGTTGGTCAAACAGCCACAGCTGTGGAGGAACCGCTGTTTCGGAAAAAATAAAAAAAACCTCTGTAGGTACAGTGTATATACTGTATGTGTGAATGTGTACCAGGAGACAGAACATGGAACATGGAATTCTTTAACAGCCTGAATTGGTGCGGTGTCACATCATGTTTCCCATGTTAACCACAGTGCATGTGTATGTGGGCGTGCATGCGTGTGTGTTGTCTCTTCAGGGCAGTTATTTCTTCTGTGCAAAATATTGAGCAGCACTGAGACAGAATAAATGAATAAACCAAAATAAAGACATAAATTAAAGAGCTGACAAAATAATTTTACCAGAAAGTTCATTTAGAAGCTTTTCAGAAGCTTTTGATTGAATCAGAAGCAGAACATTGGAAGTCTCTGTAAAACATGAATACATTGCATTTGTACATTATTTTGTTGCGGATGTGTTGAAAATTTACATTTGTCAACTACCAAACCAAAACCAAAAACCACTTTGGTAGTTTGGGCCACAACACCCAAACTCGGAGGCTAAAACTAAACTTGGAAATGCCAGGATGTACCGCTGAAAACAAGTCCCATGGCTCAAACACCGCTGGGAACAGCAGCAATGTATCATTGCAATGTAGCCACTGCGGTGTATTGCTGCGATGTAATCACTGCAATGTACCACTGGGATGTACAGGTGGTTCTGTGACTCAAACGCTGCTCACTCATTTTAAAAATGTATTTGTGGATGGCAGAAATGTACAACGTCAATATTTTCTTGTGTGCTGCATGGAATTTTGGATTCAAATTTCTAATTTTTGAGCACTTCTAAGGCTCATCCATGTTGGCTTAAAGTTTTGACATTAAACAAGATCCATTCAGCAGCTGCTCTGGAGGATCTTTATCTGCTGAGGAAGATCATTCAATACAGTTGAAAGCTCTTATGCAGCGACTCAATTGACCCCAGTGGTTTTGGCAACTACTGTTTCCAAGTTCAAGGATAAAATTTCAAAATTAAGTAAATGTATTTTGTCATCAAAATTTTGAAATAATTAGTTTTCAGTGAAACAAGGGTAAAGACCAGTCACCACAATTTAGGTTTTTTTCACAGCATTCATTTCCGTAGTGCAAAAACATTGTCTTGCCGTACTCACTACACCGATTCCCTGTTAAACATTAATATTGCTCTCACACACTGATTCATGCATTTTGACCAACTCTACTTTGCCACTCTCTCAAGCTGCTGTTAATGAAACCCAACACTTCCTTTAGAGGTTTCACAATAAAAGTTTTCCAGGGAAGCGTAAGGATTATCCCTGATGAGCTGCTGTAAGCTTTTTAATGTGAAACAGATGGAGGAAGTGTTGTCTCTGCATTAAAAAGCAAAGAGGAGACACAGCAAATTAACATATAGGAGTAAAAGATGAGGTGTCAGAGAATGGTTTTGTGTCTGATTCTGTTTTTGTTTCTACAGACATAGAATGTGTCATATATTTTCTATTGGGTGATTTAACAAAACCAACATTTTTTCAAAATAAAGTCACCACGAGAGTAAAAGAAACCACAATTTAGCGGTTATTTGATGTGACACCTAAGGTACTTTTCCAGGACTATTATGGAAGAAGCCTTCATGTGTATGTCACATGCTAACACGCACACATGCATACACGTCAGCTGTGTACATTGGACAGCACTGAAACAGAACAGAGAGTGACCTCACCTCTTAAGACTTTAGGACTGGATACACACACACACATAATTACACATGTACTCATGCAAAATCGCACAGCAATCATTGACTAACATATGTCACGCAGACACTCACACACACATTTGAGATTATACCCAGTCATTTTGCCAGTGGTTTTGGTTTGTTACTGGTCAATTTTACTGTATTATACTCCACCAAAACAACAATGAAAGAAGCAGAGACCCTCATCCTGTGTTTACGCTACATCTTAAGACCCTGCGGGCCTTTCTGTGAGTTCATCCGAGAGTTAGAAATACTTTTTTGAAAAACCATACTTCTCTCCTATCTGATTTCTGCTTGTTTTTCTAGACAATTTTATTGAACCATTAAGCTGCATCCCCACCCTCCTTTGTCGACTCTTTTTGAACCATATTTGTTGGTTTAGTTATGTTGCAGTGGTTTGAGTTGGTCCACATTTTCTTCTCTCCTTTCCAGACAAACCACATCTTTTTTTTTTTTTTTTACTCCTAAAAACATTCAAAACCTTCCCACAGATCACCTATGGAAGCCCGCAGGGGACAGTATTTCCATTTGTGCATGAAAAGAAGTGAAATATGAAGCTGTGGGAATGCAGAGAATGGCACTATTAATCGTCAGCTGCAGTCTGCAACCGCTCATGTATTTTCACTTAATTTTGTCAACTTAATGGAATTCAGTTATTAAAATTGTGACTTTACGGCATGAAAAAAACTGTGCAGACAATGTCCTAATTTATAAGACTTTCAGTTCTTATCACTGTGGTGCATATTCCAGAAATCACCTAGGAATTTTAGGATGCAACCATTGGTTGGAGATCCATTCCTACTCATAAAAACTTATTTTGTGGTTATGATTTGAAATAGAAAAAGTGTCCATGGTGAACATGAAATGACGATCATAAAGTTAGATTCTTTCCCCCGTCACAGAGCAGCTTTAAGTTTGGAGTATTTCCGTTGTGTAACTGAGGCTTTTATAACAGCAATTCAGCAGCAGCAGCACTGTAACCTTGGCACACCAAGAACTTCCTCCTCCCACACACACACACACACACACACACACACACACACACACACCCTCATCCTGTCTCAGCAAAGCTGCCTGTGCTGCCACCTCCCACACACATACTCTATTCAGGGCACACACACACAGACACACACACACACACACACATATTTTTTTTCTGACAGAAATATCCAGTAGCATAATTGACTTCCTATCTGCTGTAAATCACTGTCTACCAGCTGTCTGCTAAAGTGTGTGTGTGTGTGTGTGTGTGTGTGTGTGTATGTGTATGTGTATGTGTGTATGTGTGTGTACATCACAGTTCAGATTAAGTTCACTTTATTCATCTCTCTCACTCTCTCTTAGATTTAATTTCAGTCATTTCTGAAGAGCCTCTCCTTCTATCGTTTTATGCCTCCTTGCTCTTCTTTCAAATTCAGATCTGCAGCGACGCCTCAGCTCAACAAATGATTGACAGCACTAAATTAAAACAAAACATGGTTGCTTCAACATGAACAGTCGACAATTTAAGTCCTCAGATGATAAAGTGAGAACGCTTTTCCACAGAGACTCTGGAGACGTGTAATAATGACTTTTAGATGATGATATTTTTGTTTCAGAAATGGATGTATTTCTATTTCTGCTTCTTTGGACAATCTTAAGTCCTCACTCACGTACTGCTGGAAGCTTGGTGACGAACTTGTGGGATAAATTGGCTTGCGTACATGTAAGCTCTAGCCAACAAACGCAGCTTGCTGATGTATTTGTGTCTGGACCAACTGCACGCCGGCTGCATCTCTGTCAGATATTGGCAGAGGCAGGGGAGTCAAGTCACATGACTTGACTTGAGTCAGATGTAAGGTGAAAATTTGAAGACTTGAGACTTGCTTGACTAACACTTAAAAAAGACACAACTTTGTCTCGGTGGTAGACAACCACAGGCTGATGCATGAAGTAGCTATCATGGAGAGGGCGTCAAATAAAAATAATGAATTTAAAGACTTTTTTGTGCACTCAGTAGATATAGTTCTCTCACATTTTTGGTCACAAATTTGTTAAAATCCTTGGTAGTACTCCTTTTCCAAGATAATACATCCACCTGACAGGTGTGGCATATCAAGTTGCTGATTAAAAAAAAAAGCATCATTACTACTAGAGCTGTACCCGACTCAGAATTACTGTAGGTCAGTTGTCAGTTGGATCAGATTTGGCTGTTCAATATGAATATTCAACAACTGCTTTTTCCCATAAAAAGTTTTAAAGTTTGAATGGAGCCCAGTGTAATATAGTAAATAAGCTGATGGCACTAACAACAGATCTGAAATGTGTAAATCAAATAAAAGCCAGAGACCATTAAGTTGCTGTGAGCTGTAAATTCATCACTTATAGACAGAAGAGAGAATATAGTGTTGTATTGAAGCCTAACAGTGCAGAGCTTCTCCTCCTTTGGGCTGCTGCATCATATACATATCTGTCTGTACCAAAGAGCAGCGTAAAAGTCAAAGGCACTCACCCCCGGGAAAATCTGGGGTACAAAACATCCTCAAAAGTACACTGCACAGCACATTGACTAGCAAATAAAAAAACAACAAACAAAGAACAGGAGACTGTTCGCCTCAGAGTCTACTGAGATCTGCAACTTTAGAGGGGCAGCCCTGTTTACTACACAGGTGTGCCTTGGGATGGTCACAATAAAAGCCCACTCTAAAATGTGCTGACGTGTTTAATCACACAACACAATGCCACAAATGCCACACGTTTTGAGTTCAAGTTTTTCCACCAGGGCTTTTGCCTGTGAACTGAGTTTACATTTCACTCCCATATGTCATCTTTGATGTCGATTCCCTGAATTTGGCAGTACATCCACCCAACCTCACAACTGCACAAGTGGGTTGTGATGACGAATTGCTGTGAGGTCAAAATCTTGGTGATGATGACGAGCATGCAGATGAGGCTCCCTGAGACGTCTTCTGATGGGTTGTCCAGAAGTTCTTCGGTTGTGCAAGCCAATTGTTGTATCAGCAGTTCGAGTGGCTGCTCTCAGGCGATCTTGCAGGTGAAGACACTTGATGTGGAGGTCTAAAGCTGCTTTTGTTACGCATCGTCTGCAGTTGTGAGGCAGGTTGGATGTACTGCCATATTAATGCAAACGACTTTGGGGAGAGGGGAGTGTTCAACAGTTCCTGGGAGACAGAAATTAAAGATAGCCTGTGTTATTTCATGTGTTAAATCACAAAACATTCTCTTATTTATTTGTTGACATGAATATTTCAACAGTGCAACATTGTCATCTGAAGGAGACATTTTTTATGTTATTATTGACTGCATGATGGCTTATTCATACTACATTTTGATTAGTGTTACTGTTGGGTATTATGGTCAGTTTGGTTTTGTCCTAGTTTTCTTTACTTTTAAAATGTTTTCATCTTTTTCCTTTTCAAACAATTTTGATGGGGGAATTTTGTCCAAAATTTGGAAATATCTTACAAGAAACTGGCTAAATTGTAGTGTTGGTCCTTCAGTTAGAGTATAGCTTCCTCAATGAGTGTTGGCTTCTTTTCAGAGCTGCCTCCTTTCAGTGCACTTCAAAAATCTCACAGGGAAAAAAATCCATTGCAAAAAAAAAAGGCAGAGAGGCTGCATTTTGCACCCACAAGAGTAGAAAATAGACCACAATTCAATGCAGCTCCAGTAAAAGACAGGACGGGTTACGAGAAAAGTCTCACTGTATTTCGACTGGAAGAGCTTTCTGTCCACCTACACATATAACCCAGAGGTGACAGTAACCAGCTCCAGCGCTTTCCCTGGAGGTTGTCAAAAAGCTCTCTGGGAAATGTAGGAAGTGAGTAACAGAAATAGAAGTGGAGGAGACAGTTAGAAGGAAAATGGGAATGGAGAAGGTGGTGCATTCTTATAAACTGCTCCATATTAACATGTAAACAAAGACATTGATAAGCACTGAGTCATTCCTCACATCCACATAAAGAGATTCCTTTGAGAGGCTGAATTTTTTTATCAGTAGGTAAATCCACATGTGTTCCTCTTCTGCAAACCCCTTCTTCACACTTATAAACTTGCACACATGTCATGCTGGGAGCTTCCTGGTTTAACCACAACATCCTGCTGTTAGCCCTCGCTGTAGCAGCTTGAGCTCAAGTGCCTTGCTCAAGGGGACGCAGTTGGTGCAGCGCTATAGAAGGAAGGCGGCATTTCCACTCAGATGTAAGCGTTTTGCAAACAGCATTCTTCACACATGACTTTTTAATTTTCAACACAAAGTTGCATAAAACTTTTACCTGACCTGATGTAAGAAAGCAGGTATTGTAATATAACTGCTGAGCAAGTGTATTTTTATTTATAAAACTTCAGGCAGGGGGTGAAATTGGCCTTAGATTTTATTTGGACTGGCAGCGAGAAGGTCTTAAAATGTTTTAAATTTAACTTTGCAGCGACCTGCAGTCGGCGGGCCTGCTTGCAGCTTACATACACATAGTGTTTTTGTTTTCACTGAGGAACTTAAAGGGATGTTTTCTCTCATAACTGCTTCGCTTCACATTTCGCTGGGATGATAATAACTCTGTCAAACCGCAATGCTGTTTTCAAACTATACAAACTGTTTTCATTATGATTTTTAAATCAAAAGCCCAACGGTTTTTGACCAATGTTGTGGGGTTTTTTTTGTTTTTTTTTTTGTTTTTTTTTATTTAGTTGTGTTTGTTGCTATTTTTTAATGCCACCATGCTGGCACCAGCTGAGGACAGGAGCATTATATTTTTAGGATATCCATGTATCACATTGTTGTAAATGTGATATTTCATTAATGCCTCGAGGGGAATTTCTTCAAATGTGGAACAATTGTTCATGTTTAAAGCGTTCATGTTTTAGAATTTGTAGCTTCTTTGCAGCAACATCCATATTTGAAGCATCGTTAACTGTCATGGCTGAATATGAGTCTGGACAGACAGGAATGCAACTTTACTGGTCCGAGGAAACATATAACCATATGGTCGTAAAAATGTTTTTATATCTTACATTAATATGCTGCTTATTTAACATTGTGAATATTGTTTTATTTTTGTAAGTTATAGGTCCATTTCAGGCTTTTCCCTTCTTCTTCCTCTTCCCTTTGCACATTATTCTTCACCTTCATTTATGTGTTTGATGTTAAACCTATGGCGAATATACAGTAGATATATAACTCAATATATAACTCAATGAATACAGATAAATAAATGATGAGGTGCACAAGGACGAGCCTGCTTCCAGAACTCTGTATTGCTGCCCACATCAGCAATTCAAATCATTTAATTTCAGAGCTTTGTTGGGCCTGAGCCAGAAAAATAGCAACAGAATAATGATAACAAAAATGCCAAAATGTGGGAATCAGACAACCCTACTGCCAGACAAAAACCTTTGATTTAGACAGTTTTTCAAAAGCCTTTATCACAGTCAGTCACTAAAATGTTTTTTTGCCTAGCCTTATGAAAATTGTTGTGTTCTACAGTGTTTGCGTATGACAGCTATATTATGGTTAAAGTTAGGGATAGACTGTGGTATTGGCAAATAAAATTTGGATAAAGTATGATTTGGGCTAAGCCAGCTCTAGTCTCCTGTATGAAAATTGGATGAGCTACATGCTAATGCTGGAACTCCACACCCTTAATTTCCACCTCAGTGTTGGAACTGGATTCCCAGAATACTTGGGGTGAGATCAGTACAGCTAAATAGACCATTTTAAGTCAAATTATAGAAATACATGTTCTTAAATCAACATATTTCTTTGATCAACATGTCAAACCTTAAGACAACTGCTTCTGTGCACCTCTTCCTGCAGCTTCAGAACAGATAGCATCTGATTGTCAGACTAAACCTGCACACTACCAAACACTAGACACTACACTGCAGATGGATGTAGGATAGTTAAAATACCTGGTTATTATGCCAGTAGATGGACCAATTCCCAATGCACACTTAACACACTTAACACACACACACACACACACACACACACTCTTCAGTCCAGCTTATTGTTCCAGTAACTCCTGTCTCCCTCCAGGTAAAACAAAGGTAGTGCTTTAATGGAGGTGTGTGGTTTCAGTCCAGTTGGGGCCAAACAGAGCAGAGCCAAAAAACAAACATGCTGCCAGCTGCCCTCCATCGCCCCTTCTCTCTCTCCCTGGCTGTATGAAGTGGTTAATCACTGAATGGAAACCATTAGTAACATGTTTCAATAATTTACACAGCGTCTGACCACCCAAAGTACCAGAACACTTTGCCTACCACTCAGAAATACGAACCCGGCCTTTGTGTGTGTGAGTGTGTGTGTGTCTAATCCATGCATACATGTATTTGGTATACGGTAGTGGTGGTACAGTAACCTGATATCAGCTGGCACAGCGCTCGTCTCCACTGGCTACATCCCATTTCACTGGTACCTCCCCTGAGTCCTCTACTTAGTCGTCACCCTGAATCTGTACCGTTATGGTTTCTATTTCGTGTCCTCTTTCCCAAGTTTATATCCTTGTTCCCTTTATTTGGCCTTTGTTTCCTTTTCTCTTTGTTGTGGCCTTGTTTCCACATCGTAAACTTCCACCTGTCTTTGGTCTTTCTTTCTTTTCCTTTTTTGGGGGGAAAATACTTTCTATGTTTTTTTTTCTGCATCTTTTTCCTGTTTTAGTTTCGTTGTTGTGTCCTTTTTCCCAATCTTGTATCCTTCTATAGTTCCTTTGGGTCTTTGTTTTCTCATCTCTTTCCTGTTTCAGTCATTTAGTTGTGTGTTCTTCCCTCATCTGTACCCTTTATCCTTTACGTGGTTTTTGTTTTATGTCTCTTTCCTGTTTTAGTCACTTTGTGTACCCTCCTGCATCCTTATTCCCTTACTTGAGTCCTTAATCTTCTATATTCTTATTCTCTTGTGTTCTTGTCCAGTCTTTTTTGTTCTTTGTTGCCTCATCTCAGCTGTTTTAGTCTCCTCGTTTTCTGTCCTTTGTCCTTAATCTGTCTTCTACAGCCTTACTCTGTTCTGTCCCGATGTCTATGTTGTTTTGTCCTTTTTGCTGTGTCCTTGTTCCATCATTTGTATGATTTTCAAGGATACGCATTCCCGTAGTCTTTGTTCCCTCATCTCTTCCTGTTTTGTTTTTTTTTTTGCATTTTATTTCATTTTTCCTTAGTTTGTATTCCTCTTTCCTGTTTTAGTCATTTTTTATGTCCTTATTCCCTCATCTGTATCCTCAGTCTTTGATCTTTGTTTCCTCATGCCTTTCCTGTTTTAGTCTCCTCACTTACTCGCCTGCGTCTTTATTTCCTCGAGTCTGAGTTACTTTCTTGTGTTCTTGTTCACTGCATTTGCTCTTTGTTTCCTTATGTCTTTCCTGTGTTTGTCTTTCTGTTTTCTGTTTTGTCCTGCTCCCTTATCTGTATTCTCGTTCCCTTTTTCTGTTCTTTGTTTTGTCATCTCTGTATAGTTTTGGTCTCTTTTTTGTGTCCTTGTTCCTTAATTTGTGTCTTTCTTACTTAGCTTCTCAATTGAGTCCTGTGTACTAGGACTTTGTTATGTATTTATTCCCTTAACAATATATAATATGTGTCACCACATGTGTTCTTATCCACTTTGTTTGTTTTTGTCTCGTCATCTCTTTCCTGTTTTATGCTTTTTGTTGTGTCCTTTTTCACTCATCTGTACCCTTTTCCCTTTCTTTGGTTTTTGTCTTACCTCTTTATTATTTTAGTGTCCTCATTTACTCTCCTGCGTCCTTATTCAGTCTTCTTTAGCCATAGTCGGTTGTGTCCTTAATCCCTTTGTTCTTTGTTCCCTCATCTCTGTACAGCTTTGGTCTCTATAGCTGTGTCCTTGTTCCTGATGTGTATCCTCCTTTCTTAGCCTCCCACCTGAGTCCTTTGTGCTCACTTTGTTATGTCCTTGTTCCCTGATTTGTATCTTGTTTTCTTTCTCAAGTCTGTTTCTTTTCCTCAGTTTCCTCACTTTCTTAGTCTGATCTTGTACTCTATATTTTATCTGTCCTTTCTTTCTGTCATCATTTCTGTTTTCTTGTTCCCTCTCTGTACTTTTTCTGCCTCCTTGTTCTGTGTCCTTGTCCCTTGTTAGCATCCATGTTCCCTTCTCTGTGTTGTCTTTTGCCCTCCTATTCTCTCCTCTTCATCATCATTTTCTCCTTTATGTACTTGCTCCCTCTCATTCACTCTCATTTTCATTTCCGCTCCTTGATAAATGTCCTTATATTGTTTCCTCTTTTGTGTTGTTGTTCCTTAGCCTGTAAATTAATTTCACTCTTGTCTTGTTCTGTATCCCAGCATATTTTTCCCTCCATGTGTCATCTCTGCATCATAGTGTCCCCTACTCTGGTCCATGGTGTCCCTCTCCCCTTTACTGCATACTTGTCTCCTCATTTCTTCTTCTGTATCATTCTCACCTTTCTGTTTCCCTGTTTATTTTGTGTTCTGTTTCTGCTTTGATGATTAGAAATATATAATTCTGCATACTGTGAGCAAAAAAACAGTGACAGACAGGGCAAGACAAACACATACACCCACAGACACACAAAGATACTTTCTCTCTGTTTTTGTGTCACAGGAATTCCAACCATTCCAGTTGGTATGCGGCACCCTGGCGGGCCAATTTAAGAATAACTACCCACCGCACGCACACACACACACACACACACACACACACGCGCACGCATGCACACACAGAGTTTTACCAGAAGCCAGCTCTGCCCTCATCTGGGTATTTCATTGAAAGTAAATTAGAGGCTTATCTACTGCATATCTGAACAAGACATTTGATTATTGGTGTGTGCGTGTTTCAGAAAGAGAGATGAATACATCAAAACCTTGATGTCAAACCTACACACTCAAACACACACACTGATAATGACAGAAGGAGCGACCGGGATTTGCACAAATGTTGATCTATTATCTTCTTGTCGTTTTGGCAACATCGTTCCCGACTGTCATTCCAATGAAGCTCGATGAAATGAGGTGAAAGAGAGAGGGAGAGAGAGGGCCTTCAGCCCAATAAGGACTGAACAGCCTCCCACACACTTCATAGAGCTCCACACACACACACACACACACAGCACAGCCTTCTGCTCATACTGCATGGCTAATGCCCACACAGTATTCATACCTCCAGGGTTTTGGGCATACAGTACATGTGTGTTTAAGTACACTTGTACATACCTGCATGCACCGCAGTTCTCTTGAATCTTGTGTGTATCAACTCGTTTCCATTTAACCTAAGTTTTGTCAAGCACAAGAGGTCAGAAAACAACTTGGGAAACCGAGACACGGTTGAGATATTTTCCCTCTGCACTGTTATATGAGGTACAGGTGTTTCAGAAAGGAAGCCACAGGACAAACTACACACAATTGATTCTGCAAACAGCCCGGAGCTCACAACAAGAACATTTCATTGTTAGCATTTGATCCAAGAAGTGTCTCCCTCGGAGATTCAAGTTGTGTCAACAAAGTGAGGCTGGATGCCTCAGTACTTTTTTTATTTTGGTCCAAAATGTGTTTTGTAGGGATGATAAAACTTTATATAATACAATGCTGCTAGCTGCTTTTCAAATCTACTTGGGGTGACATGCACACATAGCACACTGTAAGAAGGTCATACCTGTCCCATCCTGCCGGCTTACAGTTCTTACACAGATGTTGATTCGGTGGTGATACCAGCTAAAAGGCGAGCCAACTCAGTCTTCCCTTTCATGATCATTTATCAGGATTCCCACGGTCATGGAAAACCTCGAAAACTCATGGAATTTCACAATAACATTTTTCCAGGCCTGGACAAGTCATGGAATTTGTCAAAATCTTTAAAAGTTTTGAAAAAGTCATGGAATTTTGATTTTTATTTTTACATTAATCTTCTGTGGATAACCTTCCACATAATGTCACATAGATCATTTTTTGTAGCTGTCAACAAAACAAAGCTCTTATATGCTGGCGTAGGACAGCATTTTGTTTGCCATCCACACGTTCCATTATTATCTCCCTTAGTTCTTCTTTCCTTTCCTCTATGCCAGCTAGCTGAAATTATGTTTGACTAGAGTTTGAATCTGATATATTTGAATAACACTTTTCAAATGACATTCTGTAATCATATTGGGGAAAACAGTAAATGGTAGCAATATGGAACAAATTTTCTATTTTCAAGTTGCTGATTCTCTCTTTGCCCAGTACCAAGTAGAGCTTCAAACAGGCTTATCCAAGCTTAACCAAAACAGCAGTTTTAGGCCTGAGAGTGATTAAAAACCTGAATTTCTACTGTAAAAAAAAAAAAAAAATCAATAACAAAACATTTATTACAATATAGGGCTGACATGTTTCCTTGCCCCATTTCTTCTTCTTCTCTTCCTTTGTTTACTTCAGTAGTCTTTGCTCTTTGTAGTCATTGCTCTGCGTTTTGCACACAACAGGTTCAGCAGAGTAGGCTATGCCCCTTAGTGCCTCTCCGTCTTCCAGTGGTGGTTAATGGGATGTGGTGTACAGATGGTAATCACTGCTCTCCACTGAATGTTACACACGTCTCTTCCACTATGAGGGATGCAAAGGCAGACACTGCCAACTAAGTCATCTTGCAGCCCCTCTCTCTCACATTTTCCACTTCTCTCTCGCACGTAGTCTGTGTCTCTCCCGATGGTTATCCACTGTATTGTTCTGTTGTTCCGTCACTCTCCTTCTCTGTCTGTCTCACCTTTCCTTTTTCTCTCTGTCTTTGTACCTCGTTCTCTCTATTCTCTGTGTTTATTGAAAAAAAATAAATAATTTTTTAAAAGGGAAAATTAACAGAACCCATCAGGTTGGTCCCTCCAATACCTTTTAAAATCTTGTGGCTGCCTTTGAATTGTCTGGGAGTTTAAACATGACCATGAACAAGTCAGTGGTTGTTCAATGAATACATTGAGGTATATCCATTCACTTCACCTTACAGCACTGAGCGGTCAGATCCCGATGCCTCGCTAACATCTCTCTGCAGTATCACTTTTTGGAACTGCCTGCTTGTGATTGGATAACTGCGACACATTGTGCTGCTCTGATGTTTTAGTTTGCCTACACATAAACACAAAAAAGAAACTTAGATCAGGTTATTCTAAGAAAAGCATGCAGTGGGTATAAAACACCACCTAGATCTATTTCCATGTCTATGAAAGCTGATCTGATCTCTGCTCCTTTATGTTAAGTAACTCCGGTTATTTAAAGAATTCTGATAAATCACTTTGTGTCAGTGTTTGAGTGTGTGTGCCTTACTATTTTTACCACTGAGTAAAGCCTCTTGTTCTGACCTACCTACAACTTGGGTGTCTCGTCATGCCCTTTGCCAGCCTACACACGCACACAAACAAACACACAACTGGCACGCACACTTCCCACGCTCACACACACACCAGTAGCTATGTCTCTCCTACGCACAGGAACTGGGGCAGGTTGTGCCGGTGCATGTATGAATAAAGCTTTATGTAAGCCATTCACTACACAGCTCCCACTCACTGTGCAGACTGCGACCATTCAACACTTTCATTACAAAACCAGTCAACCTTACATAAGGTTAAACTGGAGTTTAACTTTAAATTATCTGCATGCTTTAAGGTCGAGTTCACTCCTGAGTTATTGTGGGTGTGTGAGTGTAGGGAGGTCAGATATCCGTCGAGGTGAGCGTAATAGCAGACGGTAAAGCTGCGACCCCAAATGGCAGCAAGAGTTACATGAAGTTTTTGAATTTTGAGAACTTCAGTAGCCAGAAATCAGTAATCGGGAAGCTAAATATGGCTGTTTGGAATGAAAACAAAGAGGTTGAACTTTCACTGGTCAGTCCAGTCTGTATACTGTATATAATTTGCCCTCTAATTGTTCACTAAAGTCATCTTGGGTGTGCAAAAAAGATCTTTTTCAAATAGTCCATACCGAGCAGCAGAAATTAATTTGGTCAAATTGGGTGAATTTTTGGCATTGGAAATAGAAAGGATGAATTGTTTCCTGTTGTAGCCATTGTGAAAACAAAGTCCAGTTGTTTAGAGTTAGAGCTACCTTGAAATTAGCTGGGAAGGGAATCAGAAAAACAATCTTCCTGTTGCAAATTTTATAAATGTCTGAATGACCAAAATGTTTAGGTCACCTCATACAACAATACGAGATCATCAAACTGGATCAGATGAGACATGATCTCGGGTTTATGTCCCAGATGTGCCCCTCATCTCTTCTTATTTGTGCCAGATAAGGCTCAATATTGATACCTTTATGGTATCAACTGAAATGACCCAGTACCGATTACAATTGAAACATCTTATGCAATACCCTTTTGCACTCGAGGTCCGATTCCAGACTGTCCCTACTCCCCACCAGATCAGTAAACTTTCTGTTGCCAATCTCCTTCTAGTATATAGTCAGTTCCATGTAGACTATAAACTAACACTAAACCTGACCTGATTCCAATTCTGTTTTGGTCTAATTTAGAACGTAGTAGTTATGTTAAACTCCTTCTCTTTTTGGCGCTACTGTACCTTTACTACTACAAATACTACTTCTTCTTCTTCTTCTTCGTCTTCTTCTTCTTCTTCTTCTTCTTCTTCTTCTTCCTCGCTCTATGCAGTTCATCACCAAGCCATGACACTGCGGTACTGGTGTGTTTCATTCTTTAGGGTATTGTACCTGTTTGATGCCAAACTGAATGCCCATTGTTCTAAGTTTCAGACCACATTCTTACACTCTTAACACCATGGAAAACATAAAAATATAACCGAGGTCTGAGCTAATGTTTGTGTGTGTGTGTGTGTGTGTGTGTGTGTGTGTGTGTGTGTGTGTGTGTTTGTGTGTGTGTGTGTAAGGGCAGGGGGCTACATGTGAAAAACACAAGGTAGCCCAAAGTTAACATTCCTGCTGCTAAGAATACAGCATGTTTTCCTCAATTGCTATTTATAGATCTCACGTTGGGCCCCCAGACACACACGTCATTGAGCCCTGCTTGCCAGCACTGAGGCCGCACTGTGTGTGCACATAGATGTGTCTGTATGTGTATGTCGCAATCAGTGCGAGGGAGGTTGCTTAAACCCTGAGATGAGGAAATACAAAGCAAAAATGCAACTTCAGCAGGCGTGTGTGCCTGCGTGCCTGCGTTTGTGAGCACGCACACACTCTGCGGCTCTCTACTGTCAGGTGTTAGTGTGGTTGAGAAACGTTAAACAACGGAAAAACACACGTACACTGTGTCTGCTGCACTGTTTGCAGTGCAGTTGCAATGCCTGCAAGTACTGTATCTACGTATGTGTGTGTCTCTTTTTGTTTCTCTCTGTGTGTGTGTGTGTGTGTGTGTGTGTGTGTGTGTGTGTGTCTGTGTCTGTGTCTGTGCGCGTGCACGCACTCTTGTGTGCTTTTTGATGGAGTACATACCAAGTTAGATCAAACTCTGACACCCAGAGAAGAAGGAAAGGTGTTAGCGCTGATGGCTGCTCTTCGACTTGGCCTTTTTGGACGCCTACACACATTATGACACTCCGACGTCACTTCCACAGGGCTATTTATAAGCCTTTGTGTCTTTTTAGGAACAGCGTGGGTTTGCTTTGCATCTGTGACTCACTGAGTGGAGGGAGGGCGGGAGAGAGGGAGGGAGGAGGGAGGGGTGGAAAAGGCAAAAAGCACAGATGGATTCCAGCGCGAAGAAACTAACTGAGCAATCACTGACATTTACATTCGCACATCAGGAATGTACTTGACAACTTAATGAGTTCTCTCTGTTCAACAAAATACATTGTGTTGTGTTGCACTTAGCAGCCAAAATGTTACATCTTATTGTAAATTACTTCAAGGTTTAAACACAAAAGCAGCTAAAAGTAAGAGTAAGATGCTAGGCTACAGGTTAACTTGTCATGAGTACCATCATCGTGTTTTGGATTGTATGGAATGTTAAATAACAAAACTAATTGGCTTTTTCTCTCCTTTGTTTTGGTGCAGGTCTTTTTGTGAGAAAACTGGATGACTTTTGAAGTTAAAGAAAGAGGATCTACAAGCACTTTTCCCCAAAGAAAAGTTAGTATTCAGTATGTTAACCTTGATTTGATGCAGCTGTTAAATACAGATTTAAGTTAAAATGCGCTCCACAAGTCTACAAACATTTTTCTTCTCTTTGTGTCATCTCCAGATCACTCAAGGATACTCCTGCCTTTAGATGGAACTGGACAGAAAAAACTACGCACAGCAACATTAGCAACATAGGTGTTTACAAAATGGCAAAAGGAGAGAAACATTTCTGATGTTATCCACTAAAGCTCCCCTTTTATTTCCACTTCCTGATTCCCGTTTACAACCTGGCTTTACAATCAGTCTGTTTCAGCAATGGACGGGTACTTCCTGTTTCTGTGAACTTGTTGGCAGCCATCAAAGGTTCAGCTATCATGTCTGGTAGTTTTGGGACCTTGTAACCCTCCAGAACCTACCCTCCCAACTTCCCCACATCCCCTCCCTCCTCCCTCTTCTAACCCCGAGAGGAGCTTCACCAAAATGGAGGCTCATGAATCAGGTGCCGCTGGGCCGAGATGCTCAAGTAAGGAACCAGTGAAGGAGAAGGCACCTCTACAACGAAAGTGGGCGTCTGAGCCCTCTGCAACCACCAAACGAAGCACTTTTGCTGACCCAGAGGCAAAACACCGCGAGAGTTTGCCGTGCGGTGCCACTGGGGGATCAGCACCCCAGCAGAAGTACGCAATTACAGGGAATTCTGGGAAGCTGCTATCTGGACCTTCTGTAGTTGGAGCCATGGGAGGCCCGCCATCTCAAGACCCCCAAGGGCCCTTTGCTCAGGGGTTCCCAAGGGGATACTCCTACCAGCTCGGCCAGCCGTACCCTCAGCACCCCCAAACTGAGCGCTTCCTCTCAGGAGCCAAACCCCAGCCAGGTCTAGAGCCTCACGCCTGGCCTTTTGCTGGCCAGTTGCCCTCGGATGACCTTTACCCTGTAGGACACCCAGGACATACACATCCTCACGGGGCTGGAGCAGGGAGGTTTCCCCGCCAGAAATCTCCCAGTTTACCCAGCTCATTTGGACAGTATTCTCAGTCCGGCCCCGAGCCTGGAGAGGAGGGCTACAGCAAAAAAGAGCAGAAGCCGAAAAAGCCTGGTAAGTACATCTGCCACTACTGTGGTCGAGCTTGCGCCAAGCCCAGCGTCTTGAAGAAGCACATCCGCTCACATACTGGAGAGAGGCCATATCCTTGTGTACCCTGTGGGTTTTCCTTCAAAACCAAGAGCAACCTTTACAAGCATCGCAAGTCCCATGCTCATGCCATCAAGGCTGGACTCGTACCATTTTCAGAGCTAGCTGTGGCTCGTAGCGGGGACATGGACCAGGCATCCCCAGTGGGTGAGGCCGAGGTCCATTCAGATGGAGAGCAGAGTACTGACACAGACGAGGAAGGTGTGGAGGGCTCAACCATGCTGACGGACAAAGACAGCCCCATCCCCCAGATCCCCTTTGAAGCTGACAAGAATACAGGTAACCCCCCAACCAAAATTTAACATCTTCAGAATCAGCCATTAAAGTCTTAAAATGCATAAAGCTGTTCTCCCTAAAAGCCCAGTTCTTAAAAACACCGCCTGTAACCTCTGTTTAGTTTCCCAATACTATGTTGGTAAATTATTTATTTATTTAACTTTTATATAATTAGAAAAACCCTCTGAAGATTAAAAATCTCTTTTTCAAGAGTGTCCTGTCCAAGACAGGCAGTAACATAAGTTGCAGACAACTGCAGAGAACAAATATACAAAGTTAAAATATACAATTCCAAAACAATGTAAGGACTGAAAGAAATGTTAATATAAGATATAAGTGAAATATAAAAACAAGAACAATTAAAACACCAGCTAAGATACATCCTGGCATTGGCATATTGAAGATGACACACAAAAGTCCTGCGACATTGCTTTGAAACGGCTGAGAGAAACTAATGAATGCTTCTAATGAATGCTTCTTTAAGTCCTTCTGTGAAAGAATAAAGGCTCTTTTGCCAAACTCTATACAAACTCTAGATAGAGAGTATAGACAATAAGAACATGTTCAGTGAACAGAGAGCATAGTCATTCTTAGGATTTTTGTGCTTAATGTTTACACAATATGCTGGAATCACTATATTAAGGTTTGCTGGAATGGACTTGGTCAATTTCTTAATGATCAAAATCTAAAAGATTAAAAAATGTTAATATTTATCAATTTCGATAAGAGGGCCAGTTCACAATAATACATGTGGACCGTTATTGTTTCACTGTACACTACCTAACTTTGCACTCATTCACTGCCTACATGTATATATTTTCTACTCAAAGTTTTACTCAATTCTAATCTGCTTTTTTGTGCTCTAATTTACATTTCTCTATATCGTGCTCCAATCTTTCTTACTGTGTAGGTGGTGTGGAACCAGCATATGCAGACTCAGCTGAAGAGCTGCTTGTGGGATCTATGAAAGTGCCTATCCTTATTGTTCCAAAACCTGGAGGAGTCCCCTCCACAGGGTTGGAGTGCCCACCCTTTCAGGATATAAAGGGGTCACACCACATGTTGGCATCACACGCTGGCGGGAGGGCGCATTCACTGGATGACTCCCCCACCATCAAACAACGTTTGGCCCTGAGGCTGAATGAGAAAAAAGGACAGGACTCTGACTCTGCCATGTCCCAGTCCCTGAACCTCCTCAGTCCTCACAGCAAAGGCAGCACAGACTCTGGCTACTTTTCACGCTCCGAGAGTGCGGAGCAGCAGATCAGCCCTCCAAATACTAATGTCAAGACGTACGAAGAGATAATGTTTGGTCGGACTTGGTACTACCGGCCCTCACGATCCAGACAGTCTATCACAGTGGGCATGGCAGAGGCAGACCCCAGCCTGGCTGGTTTAAAGCAAACAGGTGGTATTCTGGACATGGGGAAGATAGCTGAGGATCATATCTGTTTCAGAGGGGATGTAGGAGTTTCAGGAGATCCCAAGCAGTATCCAACAGGACCCTGTCAAAGCAGTACGGGACTTCTGGAGCCTCCATCAGATTCTGGACATCTTATCAGGAGTAACTCTATGCCAACTTCCTCCCCTCCAAACCTTAGTGTACCCCCTAGTGGGATTAGAGGCAGCCACTCCTTCGATGAGATGATGACATCGGATGATGTGTTTTACCCACCGGGGCGCAGACTCAGAAGACAGGCTGCGTTTGAACATTCAGCCAACGAAGCCCATGTAGGAGAGGCTGAGGGCTGTGGACACATGCCCAAGAATTTAGCTTCATCTCTGGGTATGAAAATTGGTGAGCGTAGCTCAGGAGTCCCAGAGCACATTGCCTACAGCCTATATGGTACTAAAGTTAGCATGTCAGAAATAGCCACAAGAAAAAGGCGGAAAGAGAAGAGTGTTGGGGATGAAGAGGACAGCCCTGGGCACGGCGACAGTAGCTGCAGTGGTTCAGTAGAGATGATAGGGGACTACGAGTTTAAACAAAGTAGTCTTGATGGGTCGAGAGCGACTCCAACAGGGAAGGGCTCTCTTCACAGTGCTCATAGCCAGTCCGACAGCTTTGATACCTGTGCCAGCATGTGCTCGGAGGACATTGCTCTATTTCCTGATTCCGAGGGCAGAAAGGCAGCTGGGAATGTCATATCAGTCATCCAGCACACTAACTCCCTCAGCCGGCCAAATTCGTTTGAGAAGTCAGAGTCCTTTGAGCAGCCAGGGTATCAGCCTTCAGATAAAGCTCCATCTAACCAGTACTCTGAACAGTCCGACAGCGAGATCTTTGAAGATGCTCTTAGCCCTGAATCTGCCCTGCTGAGGACAGAGAGCATGGAGCAGCAGCTTCAAAGTGACAGTGACCTGGCCTCCCTTTCATCTTCATCAGCCGCAGCCTCACCTGGCCAGCCTTATCACATCCCACACAAGCTAGTCCGACAACCCAACATCCAAGTTCCTGAGATCAGGGTGACGGAGGAGCCGGACAAGCCTGAGAAAGATACAGACGCTCCAATGTCCAAGGAACCAGAGAAGCAGCTGCAGCATGTGGAGGAGTTCCAGCTGCCACAGAGGAGTGACACACTCGCTCAGATGCCATCGGAAAAACTCCCACCCAAGAAGAAGAGGCTGCGCCTGGCAGATATGGAGCACTCGTCAGGGGAATCAAGTTTTGAGTCAACCTGCACCAGCCTTTCTCGCAGCCCCAGTCAGGAGAGCAACCTGTCCCACTCTTCTTCCTTCTCCATGTCCTTTGACAGAGATGAAGGCCTCAAGTCTGTCTCACCCACTAAACAGGTACCCCATCCTGTGTTTAATACTTTCAAGTATCTTGACTACCCCTCCAGCATTTTTAGCATGGATTTTGTAGCTTGCATTGTTCTTACATTTGCTATGGTACATCAATAGTATCTAGGGCTGTCAGTGTTAGCGTGTTAATTGCAGTGCCATAAAGGGCTGGACATAACAAATTTGGGTTTGTTTTTTTTCAATCGCCAGTCAACATTCCTATCTTCAAGAGGCTGTATCGGACTGAGTTTTAGAGTTGCAGTGATTAATACTGGTATCATTTGAAACTAGAAGACCTGAGAAATACAGAAGTCTTGACTATGTCATGCTAGTCTCACAGATAGGAGGTTGAATAATGCTTCAAAATATATACTACATTTTGGCAATGAAAAAACAGCATGGACATTTCACAGGGGTTCCTTGACCTGTGACCTCAAGACATCTGAATGAAAATGGGTTCTGTGGGTACCCATGAGTCTTCTACTCATTTATGCTACTCCCATGCAGTTTTTTGCTGTTATTCTATTTCTAATCAAGACAATCTGGTATTGCTTTACTCTGTCAATATGGATTTCATAACTATTTTGTAATGCAAAATATTGGAATTGAAAACGTGATATAAAAATTTGATGAATTCCAATTAACTACTGAAATTCTGCGATTGATTGCAATTTTAAAAAATCAACCGTTTGACAGCCCTAATAGTATTGTTACCAATATATGCTGTCAGAAAACACCTAGAATACACATCATGCTCCCAGTGAATCCAAAGTTAACAACTGTCCTTGTTTTTTTTGAACTAGGATGACTCGTCGGCATCTGGCGGGGGACCTAAGCAGTCGGAGTTCCTGACAGTGCCTGGCAGTGGTCATTCCAGCCACCACCAGCAGAGAGAGATGAGGAGGTCTTCATCAGAGCAGGCACCTTGCACGCTGCCCACAGAGTTGCCTGAAATGCGCAGCAAATCCTTTGACTATGGAAGCTTGTCCTCCTCCAGACAGGGAGAAATATATTCCAGTGCCTCTGCAATGAAGGAACGCCGGCGTGGATATCTTGTTCGACAGGTAGCATAAAAGCTCTCTAGTATTTTTCTTAAAAAGCAGTGTAATGCAAGTTCTAGATGGTCATTTAAACAAAACAGCAGGTGTCAGTTGTTCTTTACTTTGAGGACCTATGTACCTGGACCTAGATGGTTTAGAGAAAAAACGGGGCTCAATAAGCACCAAGGCCCCACTATTAACTGGTGTCTTAGCGCTTACACACTTAGCAAGTATGACTACATTTAATTTTAGAAGGACTGACAAACTCTCCTGCTTATGCATACATTTGACAGGCTTCACTGAGTGTTTATCCAGAGGCAGTCGTCCAGGAACCAGGGGGCGCTGAGATGTCAATCAAACAGGAGAGTCTGGAACATGGGGCATGGCCTGGCCCAACAGGATCCCCCCACAGCAGCAGCGATGTAGCCAGCAGAACCAAGAGAGTTGGCAGTAGCACTGGTGGTAAGCCTTGCATTACAGTTCTAAAACTGTGTTGTCAAATGATCTGTAGTTGGTTAGTAGGGTTGTAACGGTATGAAATTTTCAGGGTACAATAACTGTCTCAGAAAATATTGTGGCTTCATGGTATCATGGTTTTAGAAAATTATTAATATTATCGGTCAGAATGACCCTTAAAGGAATGAAAACAGAAGGGTTAGTTTTGGTTGAACAAATGTTTTATCACTATAATTAAGACTTGCAACTTTATTTTAAAAGATTGATATGTAAAGTCTGCCTTTTGACAATAACTAAAATAAAGGTGAGATTCTCCCGCCAGTTGCATTTTTATTCAATATCGTAGATAAGCAAATGTATACAGTATGATAATTAACTTTCACATCACTATATTCCTTAAAAATTTTCTCTGCAACCCTGTTCCATGACATTTTCCTAAACCTTTTATTCACATTTCAGTTGCATGATAACAAAAGTTGGGGGCTTTCTCTATGCAATGAACCAAGCAGACTTTGAAGTGTTTCTAGCCAATTAGCTATATAAAGTAGCAGGTTGTAGCTGCAAAGAATGGGAGTAGCATATGAGATTTCCTCTGTAGGGATAAGTTCAATGTCAAAATACATTACGTACAATACATTCCTTTGTTGTATGTGCAGGTGTAGGATCTCACCAACACCACCAGCACCACCAGCATCTCCTCCAGCAGAGTATCAGTGAGGACAGCCTGCAGGACGAACCTCTCTATGGCAGGTGAGAAAGTCTGGGTTTCCTTATGCAAATATAAAATTTCCAATAACCCTTGTCATTAAGCTGTAATGAAATGGACCAAACTCAGACTATTTGAAATGCAAATTCACATGTACTGGATTCTTAATCAAGACAGTCTGCTAAGAATTGATTTACCTCGTCAATATCGACTTCAAAACTATTCTGGAATGCAAAAAAAGTGGAATTGGAAACATTTGATTAAAAAATGCGATTAACCGCAATAAACTATTGAAATTCTGCAATTAATCGCAATTAAAAAATGTATCTTTTGACGCTCAGCCCTAATTATAAAATAGAATTTGTTTAAATATAAGAGTATTTAACCCTTTCTCCAGGTCTCATCAGCACCGCCTGCAGGCCCAGGGCTCTTCATCTGAGGGAGAATATCCAGGTCATGAGGTCATGAATAAGGATGTAATCCAGTATCCGAGTGGTCCTCCCTTCATTTCCTACCAGCAGCCAGGTCTGTTCTGGAGTCAGGAGGCCAGTCAGACACCGAGACAGCAGCTGACCCTCCAGGCCCAGCAACAACTCCAAAAACTCCACATTAGATCACCAGGCTCCATGCCTGGACACCCACTCCACAAACAACAACCGCTCCACTCCCTGCAGCAAATCCATAATCAGCAGCCACATGATGGAAAATCAGAAAATCCAAGCTCTCAGATGTACCCTGCCTCTTTCTCATCTCGCACCTCTCCCCTTTCCCAGCAACAACAGCAAAACTTTGCTTCTCTCTCCTCCAAGCACTCCTTGCCCAGTTCCACCACTGCCTCCATGCTCCTGCAGCAGGTCCAACCCGTCTTTGCCACTCAGAACCTGGGCTCCCAAGCCTCTCTGCCAGGTATGCTGGTTCCTGTGCGGATCCAGACCCATGTGCCATCATATGGTAGTGTTATGTACACCAGTGTTAGCCAGCTTATAGCTAACCATGGCAGCGGGCCGCAAGGGTTAGGCTTAGCCAGGCCAAGCGGTGCCGATAACAGCAACGTGTCCCCTTCAGTTGGTGCTGCGGGTGTCAGCAAACCACCTGGAGGAATTGGAGGAGGCATAAGTGGGACTGGTTTCAACTTATCACACTTCCTTGGACAAACTGATGGTGCAGCACTGCGTTTTCCACCCTGGAAGGTTTCAGATTCACTACCAGAGCAACGCCTAAACACGGGGATCCCACTGTCACTAACGTCAGGCACCATATCCACCACAGACGCCTCAGGATCTAGCATCGGAGGCAGTAAGCGCATGCTGTCCCCCGCCAGCTCTCTGGAGCTCTTTATCGAGACCAAGCAGCAGAAAAGAGTGAAGGAGGAGAGGATGTATGGACAGATTGTTAAGGAGATGAGTGCAGTGGAGTTAAGTGGAACTGGAAGCAGCAGCAAGCCTGAGAAGGGGCAGAGCAGAGGTCAGCGAGCTCGTCTGAAGAGCGAAGACTCCAATGATGAGTCTGAAAGGATGTCTTCTTCTCCTCCATTTGGTGACTTCCCTGTTGCCACTAAGATTGCCATTCCCGTCCGTTCCTCTGCTCCGCACCTCCCCGATGTTCCCCGGGCAGAGAGCTTCACTCCTCCTCTCCAGATTGTCACAGATCGTTCCCCAGTTTCAGGTGGTCGGGACTCCCCAGAGGAGCTCGATGTTGACGACTCAGTCCCAGAGCCCAGCTCCAGCCCACAGTCCATGGTGTCCTCCAATGACACAGAGGACACTGACAACACAAATCAGCCTACACCCAGTAAAATCCCTGTCAGCATGCTGGTACAGCTAGCTGCCAACCAAAGCGCAGGATTATCCGGAGCAGTGGGCCAGACTCTGCTACTCACGGATGTGGCTGACGTCCAGCAGTTTTTCCAATTCCCAAGCCTGCGCACTATGAGTAGAGTCAGCTGGTGTTTCTTGAACTACACCAAACCCAACAGCACCCAAACTGCCTCGCACAGCTCTGTCTACAACTCATGGTGTGTTAGCTCATACAACCCCAATCCGCTGAACCTCAGCACCAAGGCTGCACTGGCCCTGCTGAGGTCCAAACAGAGGAGAAACACTGATAGGATGTACTCAACTGCTGCCATGTCGCCACCCAGCTCTGGGAAGCTGGTGTCATCTGTGGCCTGGAAGCTGAGGTTTGATCAGGTATGCCCAGTAATCTATGGTGTAAAATATAGAAGTTTAAAAACATGCAAACATATGCAGAAAATGACATTTAAGTGTGCGTGCATGGGTGCAAACAGAGTGAAACACAAGTCCAGGAACTGAAAAAAGTTAATTCATGCTTTCTTATGCTATTGTCTCTGAAGTTGAAACCAGAGCTGATGCCAGTCGATGTCAGTAATTTCGGGAGGAAGATGAAGGGAGTGGTGTCATGGGACCGTTCGAAGGAAGAGCAGGTAGAGAAGGAGGTCTCGGTCAAACAGCCCGCCGCTGAACCGACCCGCATCAAGATCTTCGAAGGCGGGTAGGTCCTATAAATACACACCAGTCCAATAACGTTGGTCCAGTAGGAATTTTTGATGGTACTTTTGCCAAAATGAAATCTGAGCGAGCAATAGGACATTTGCCTTTTAAAGAATTTAACTGTGGTTCCTGCTGCTGCATGATCACATCTCACATATTTAAGAGTTTGTATCATCCTTCCTTGGAAACCAGTGGGGTAAGGGGCAGAGAGCAGATTGAATGTCAATTAAAGAAAATCTATGTGTCTAATTATTTTTCTTTGACTGGAATTTGAATTGTCTGCTAAATAATTCAAATGCTAACGGCACTTAAAAATCAATATTTAAAGGTAAAAGCTATAAAGACAGGCAAGCACAACATTCATCTTTATAAATAGGTTTATTTTTGGTATGACTGTGTCAGTGTTTTCCCAGACACAACCCCTACACCTTAATTATCAATGGCTCGAAAATGTTTTCATTTCAGTTTGGTTTCTGTGCACAATATCTCAAAGGAGTTTCAGTGGCATCTGGAGCGCAGCACATTTGTTGAGGTATAATTGGTTCAGTTTTGACAACAATTTGGATCTAACATTACCAGCTGAAACTGAGAGGACGAGAAGCCTGATTTGAAATCATTATGTTGCTTTTCAGAGTCAAGAATCAATCAGTCAACCTACTGATTAAAGTTTTGTCTGAATGTTATTGCAATCTCAGTGTTGCAAGACATTTTTGCTCTTTCTTATTTGTACTATCATCAATTACACAAACAATGTTATCTGCAGCTTTTCACAACAACATTACAAGGTGCTTTAGATAAGATTTAGCCTCTAAAAGAAAACTAAAATGTAAGTAACCGTAAAAATAAGAAAAATAATGATTCAAGAAGCAAAACAAAAAATAAAACTAGGAAATTACAAGTTTTAGAAGTTGTTTAACTGAATCTGCAAGCCTCAGATTCTCAGGTGAAAAGCTCCAGAGCTGAGATGTCAGAAGTCTGGCCACCTTTTTATTTTCAACTGAGATTTAGGAACAATATGAGCATCACCCAATATGAGTATCACAGACTGAATGTACAGCAGCTGCTCTGTGCTCACAACAACCAGAGTCTCAGACTCACAAAATGCTGAACTGTCTGATTACTTTTTTATCCTTTTTTACAGCTCAAAATTCAACAAAAATGAACACTGATGACCTTTGTATGAACTATGAGGACATTTGTTTCAGCACGATTAATCGGAAAATCTTCTTAGGTATTAAAAAAAAAAAAGACTTACCCTTTTACAATCTATTCTTTGGGCTTAATTTGTGCCTGTGAGAGTCAGGCCAAGAGCCAGAGCCTGGTAAACCCATCACAGGCTAACGACTTGAGCTGCATCGCTGTAATTGGACGTCAGCTTTCATAATTCCCTCTCTCACTTTTATAGACTGGTGTGAAGTGGGATCTGTCCCTCATTAGTTGTATTTTAAAGGCTTTTTCGCACTGTTTTTCTAAACATCAGCCACTGCAGTATTTATTTATTCTGTTTATGGTATTAAGAGAACTTTATATATTTTATTAGATTTCTTTTATATGTATTTTGTAACAAATATCTCACTCATAATAGTATAGTATTCATTATTTTTAAGTTTTATTATTCAATCGTGAGAGCATGGCTGAAGTCTCAGTACCACAGCTGCAATATGTGGCCTCAAACTGATATAGAAACATTTAAACTTTTGTTACTCTTTTGACTGATGAGGACAATTTCATTAATTAAAAACTTTAAATTCTGTGCAAGGATAGAGAGCTTTTTTGAACATACAACATGTTTGCATTTGGGTTCCCAAGTATTCAATATTAGGTGCAAATTAGGTTGCAAAGATTCAAAATGCAAGAGGTGTGTTTCCATCAGCCCGTTCTCATTCTGAACCCGTAAAGAAAAGCCCATTGTTTGCTTCCCATATGAATGTTGAGCCAAACCACGATGTTTTCTTTTAAATCATTCCAGGTGTACGTTTATTTTGAAAAAAAAAAAACAAAAAAAACTATGCATCTAAGTAGCAGAACGTGTACATTTTCTGTGAAAACAGAAGTGTTTTTTGAAAAGACACAATGCATTTAATAGCTATAGTATTAGTTGATAAACACTATTTTAGTTGTTCAGTGTGCTCTCTGTTTTTATACATCCATTTTTTCCCATTGCTTTCTCCCAGAGCTTTGACTGGTGCTCTTTTAACTAGCACCACCTACTGCTTTTCTCTGAGCCAGCTCCCAGCAAAAGTGATAAGTTTTAGGTTGGGCTTTTTTGCACCTGCTGAAACAGTGTCTGTAGAACCGAGTATCCAGTACCAAAAGCTGGCTTCAAATGTTTGCTCAGATCTGTTCTCATCTTTTCTTATATATTTGTTTAAACAGTTTTGATCATATTGCTAATTTTTTAAGAGATTTGTAGAAAGACAGGTTTATATATAAGCTGTAAATTGCTATTGCCACTGAAAGTCAGGCACCAACATATCTTCATAAAACAATTCATATAATACAATTTAGCACCCCATGAATGGCGTTACATTCTTAATGTAAAGTTAATTAAGTGATGTAACGGAGGTCAGGTTTAGGCAACAAGTTACTATGGTTGGGTTTAGGAAAAAAGAAAGATGGTGAGTACATAAAAATGACATAAAGTTCACTGAAGGTTCACGCTGTTCCAGACAAGCATCTCTGTGGGAAAGTCCTGGGGGAAAGTCCGGATATTTGGGACATGTCCACTTGCTTAGGCACATAGCTTAAAATTTCAAACTATATCTGGTCTTACTTGTAGAGGTCTGTTATGTGGCCAAGATGAATTTGGTTTTTGATCATCAAACAGAATTTTAAAAGGTTTTGATTGATAGAAATGAAACCAAGGATATCATTTATTTTTCAATATCATATTATTTAAGTCACATGAAGTTTATTTTACACATAGAGAGCACAGGTAATGTACATTAAATCGTCAAATAAAAATCATAAGTGAGGGAAAGCTAGAAACCTCTGAGGCATTCCTACAGTATCACAATGTTTCATAGTCTTACAGTGGAGCCAATAAGACCAAGGTTACTGAATGGAACAGACGGCGCAGACACACACAAACATGCAAATGACCTCACACACACACACACACACACACACACACACACGCGTGCAGGGAGTTATTAAATGCAGCAGACAGTGAAGTAATTCACTCTTGTCCCCAAAGGACACTTTAGAAGCAATAAGTGGATAAAAGCATACAAATGGGGCAAACAGGCAAAGGAACACACATTTACACACATGCGCTTACATAAACAGTATGCATTCAAGTAATAAGTAAACAGAGACACAAGAAAAAAGTGGTAAAAAAAAAACAAGAAAAGGATCTAAATTTTCTGGATGAAAAGAAATCCACAATTTGCAAGTTTTGGCAGAGAAAAGAAATCCATTACTTTTCCGTGTCTCCCTTGAAAGTTTTAGTAATTTTGAAAGAGAATCTGTTTTATGATCTTACCGTGTGCTGTGAATAAAATAGAATAAAACAAAATAATCAGCATAATTCATTTTCATAACTGGCAGCAGCTGTGTAAACGTCTTGAACTCAGACAAGCGTTCAGTGGTATTTCCCACTCGGCGGTGCAGTTGAAAGACAAATTTCCCCTCGCTGATGCAGACGGATCGTTTGATGTACCTGATATTTGACCTTCTTTAACACATGAGGCCCTGAACTACCCATTACCTACTCCTCCAGCCGCTGCAGACAGGACAGGAAACTGCACAGCTCACCAGCCGCTTTCACTATTTCACCACAAAGAAAATAACTTTTTTTTTCGCATTAAAAAAAAAAAAAAGTGATTCTTCTGCAGCAGAGCAAAGACAGACTAAATTTACCAGCATTCGACTGGTGGTTGGTGGTAATTTCTCTTCATGACAGACAGACTCATGCAGACATCCACTGATCCTGCTGCCAAGTGTCCGCTGTTTCACTCGAAACCTCTTTTGGGATAGAAAATCATGTCTGACAGTGATGGGGTTTTTTTTGTCTTGTAAAAGTATAAGTGGGACTGGAGGGAGGACTGTGGTTATCGTCTTTCTTTTTTTTTTTAGAAAAAAGAACCAGTTTAAAGACAATGAACAACCCAAAGGAGGAATACTGCATTGTTTCTAATTTTAGCTTCTAATCTTGTAAACAAAGAGATCTCTGCTACATGTGTGTGGTGGTTATGATCAGGTCAACTAAAGAGGGATTTTTTACCACTGTTTCATTTGAATTATTTTTAGAGGCCTGTGCAGGTAAATGTATCCAGTAGTTCAGGGAAAAAAAGGTTAAAATCTGGAGGAAAAAAAAAGATATAATACTGAAAGTCAAACATATTGCCTGTTTTCTGATATATAAAATTCATCCTGTTAACATAATTTGTCCTACAATATGAGCCTGAGGCTTATCTTTTGTAATTATCTGTGGACAAATATGTATCCACTGACAAGTAACAAGGAAATTGTCTTATAGAAATGTCAAAAGACATATTTGAGTATACATCTTTCTCGGAGCACCAGCCAGTTTATTTGTCAACTGTAAAATGTCCCTCTCAGCACACATACTGGTCATAATTCTTTAAGAAACAACTTTAAGATATCCTGATCAATTTTTTTAAACATAAAATATTAACGTAATTAGAGGATATATATTAATAACCTTATAAATTATTTTTAAAGATGAAACTGCACATTTTAGAGAGCCTTTTACTGTAAGCTTTCCAAAGCACACCTGTGTAGTGATGATGCTGCTTTATTCAACACACCTGTCAGGTGGATGGATTGTCTTAGAAAAGGAGTGCTCACTAACATTATTAAATTTGTGAAATTTGCTTGCAATAGTCAAGCAAATAAAGGCACGAACAAGTTTTTCTGTATCTTGTTAAGTCAGAAATCCTTCTTGTCTTGTGGTGACACTGTGAAGTAGAGCTGTGTGTCATCAGCATAGAGATGGTAGGAGTTGTTATAATATGTAGCTGCATCATACGCCACATGAGTGTTTCAGGAGATGATGAAGCTTTTGTACAGAGCAGTTCCTTTATCCTCTTCTCCCACTTTTCCGCTTCTCAGAGATTGTCAGACTACTCGTGTGGCATCCATATAGAGGTCACACTCTCCGAGCCCTTTCAGGCCTTTCTCTCTCTCTGATACTTGGAACTGCATTTGAGCAGAGAAACCTTGATTTTATTCAAGCAGAACCTCAGCGTCAGCAAAGCTTGGTGTCCTATAGCATCACAATGAATCAGCTGCAGAGCTGCCAGCCCTGACCTCTGACTTCTGTGTGGGAGCGAGCAAAAGAAAGAGTCTATGAGGGTAAACAGGAGATACCACAAAGAAAGGAATACATACTGCATATATTTTTTATACCATTTTTTCCTCTCTTTTTTAGCAACCAGAGCTGATGATTATACTTGTGGATATACTATATTGTGTCTTAGCTGCTTTTTTTTGCTTTTTATCACTCATCTTGAAGGAAACATATGAAATTGTATTATAAAACATTTCATTTTTTATTTTGCAGAAAGAAAAAACAAAGAAAAATGAAAAGCGTCACCATACAGTACTGTTACTTACTCTTTCTTACAGGTACAAATCCAATGAGGACTATGTTTATGTCCGTGGTCGGGGTCGAGGAAAATACATCTGCGAGGAATGTGGCATCCGCTGTAAGAAACCGAGTATGCTAAAGAAACACATCCGAACGCACACCGACGTCCGGCCGTACGTCTGCAAGTTCTGCAACTTCGCCTTCAAGACAAAAGGTAGGCTTATTTTTTACCACGTCATTTCATGTTTTTAGCTTATGAATCTGAAGTGTGAGGTTTGAGTGGATTTTTCAAAGCCTGGGAACTTTATTTTCTCACTACAGTCACATTTAGAAGTATGGATTTCTACATAGAGGATGTTTCATTGTCATCTAATAAATTTGCTCGTCACCAGAGTAGAAAAACTTCCCTTTAAACACAAGACTAATCATATATTTTGGGGTGTTTGCAGCTTCTTTTAGTAGTAAAACTCACGAAGGCTCTAACTGAAGAAATCCTAAAACAAAGAACGAAGTGGTTGAATAGATGAATAAAACATGCAGAGAGGCTTTTTTTCTGTAGCTGTGGTCAGACAGGAACCTCCTTCATATATGGGTTTGAAGATGCTGACTCGCTGACATCTGATCTTTAATAAAAAGCCATTATCTGCCTGATAGATTTTCAAACCTTAAACTCCCCCCTAGATGTATCTGACTTAGCATTCAACCAAGAGCTCAGACCAGGTTGAGTAATTTTGTCATTAAATTACATTATTTATAAATTATATATAATTTGTAAATGGTAATTTTGTGGTCTCGCCTTTTCTTCCATCACTTCAATTTCCATTTCGCCCTGTGTCTTTGTCACAGCCAAACAAGCTCTGGTTTCCAGTAAGACGTAGTCGAGGGGTCATTAAATGCTGTGTGTGTTTGTGTGTGTGTCTGTGTGTTTTGTAGGAAACCTGACGAAACACATGAAGTCTAAGGCTCATATGAAAAAGTGTCTGGAGCTGGGAGTCTCCATGTCTTCTGTTGAGGACACTGAGGCGGAAGAAGGAGGTAAGGAACTCACAAGCGACTAAAACAGACACACACACATACACACGCACACACACACACACACACACACACACACACACACACACACACACACACACACAAACTCCAGAATCTGCGAGGATATCCTGCTGTCTTGCCGAGTGCTGCCTGCAGTGTCTTTGGCTCTGTGCGGTTGTACAGGGACAATTAGTGTAATGGAAAGCAGAGCTCATCCTGACAGCCAGGGCTCATGTCAGACAACCACACTCGACACACAAGCTGCTTAAAAAACAAAACAAAACAAAAAAAACATCTCTCCACTGTTTGTTTGGAGTCTCTTATTAGATTATTATAATATTTCCATGAACAATTTTAAAACCACAATTTCATTTTTGAGCAGTTATTCATTAAAAGCAACAAATGTTTGCTCTTCATCGCCTCTGACTGAGTTCATAAGTTTAAGCAGAGAAGCCCGACATCCCATTAATCATCTGATATGATATAAATAATCTGATAATTATTAACTGTGGAAGCTGTTGTGGGCTGAGAGGGATGAATGTGATTTGACCATGAAATATTCACCAATGATAAATTCTCATCTGCTGTCTCTCGAGGCTGGGATGGTTTCTAAACAGATGAGTGGGTTTTGGTGTCTCGTTAATCTTTTGATGACTCGATAATAAAGCTGGAATTAGTGAGATTAGTTTTCTAATCTTTATTTACCATTAGCAACAACTTCTCCGTTTTCCTGTCAGTCTTTGTTAGTACAAGGTAACAACAGCACACTGTCAATCATGTATTAAGACTGAACTTTCTTATTACTGAATGAAATGTGTCTCGTCATTAGCTGTTATCTGACAAGAATAACTTCTAACTGCCGTAATACCCAATATCAATCGTTATAAACAGATGTTTGCTCAGTGACCCTTGGCATCAGAAAACGATGGCACCCTGCAGCGGCCGCATAAGACACAGCAGGCATAAAGAGAGAGAAAGTCTGAATACTGTAGGGTGGGAGGAAGATGTTTTAAATGGGTCAAACAGACACAGAGGCCCACTGTTAGTGTCCAGTGTGAAACCAGAAGTCAGTCGAGTTATTTTCATAATAACGTAGTGTGCTAGTATGTGTAGCTTCCTCTGATAGTTATGCATTATGCTAGTAAACCATTATGTTTTTATTTACACCAAACCGCGTGCTAAACCTAAGGAAATAAAACCTGTTTTTTTAACTGACGTTTCTAAGTTTATTTGAAAAGGTGTTCGCATTTAACAGGCAAAAACTGTACATTTACTCTGAAAACTGAAGCTCATTTTGAAAAGACATGTAAGACATGAACAAGTGCATGTAATGAGCATAAATTGACACACCTTGCCTGTGTGCTCTCTATGTAAAACTGTCACTGGAGGGGAACCCAAAGCATCATGTTTTTGTCAGTGTCAGTACTTGACAAACTGCGAATGAGAACAGGATACCATCATTTACCAGTAATAGTATTATGTGTGGCCATTAACATAAGCTTTTAGTTAGTAAGCTGAATTTAGAAACTTAGCATTTACTTTGCCGATGAACTGACCTTCAGTCCCAATCAAAAATGCAACTAGTGAACACAAGTAAATGGATGAAAGTAAAATGAAAGTAAAAGAATAACACTTTTGTTTTAAATGTATGAATAAATATCTTGTATACATGTTATAATGTTTTACCCGTCTGATTTACCACTCTCATCACATAAACATGATATTTATGAAACTGTAACTTTGCATTTTAGCACAGTTAGTTACATACAAGCTCAAGACGCTACATTTTTAGAGAGAGAAATATACTCAATGTCTTGTACATCATTTTAAATTAAACGTTGTCGGAAAGTGGGGATCACCACAAAAATGTCAAATACATTCCTGTTGGTTCACGCAAAGTTTTCTCAAACAACGTGAATTTGCATGGACTTAATCATCAGTCTGTCAGTTAAGGGTTTAACTTAGACTTGTAAGTTTATTTACTGGCATAGATATATTAGTTTACCATAAATATATTTTTATATTACTGGTTTAAGGGCTGGTCGATATGGAGGAATCAGATATCTCAAGTAATACTTTTACCACACCTCAGTATCAACATAGCGGTGATATTGTAGGGTTGACTATTGGTGCTTTCACCAAACACAATGAGATTTTTGATAAATAATCCTAAATAATGTGGATTTAAGTAGGTAAAGGCAAATAATATTATAGCTAGAACAGTCTGGTAACTTCAGAAAATTACATCTCTTTTCTGTAATACAGCCTTTAAAACCAGCAGAAGAGGAAACTTATGATGTTACAATATCCAAAATCTAGGACAATATCCAGTAATATATAACGATATTGTTATAATATCGATATATTGCTCAGCCTGAACTGGTTGTTTAATAATGTAGATGATCTATAGTGACACAGATATAAACTTAAGTGCTGGACTAAGTGTGTGTGTGTGTGTGTGTGTGTGTGTGTGTGTGTGTGTGTGTGTGTGTGTGTGTGTGTGTGTGTGTGTGTGCATGCGCGCGTGCATGCGTGTTGGCTTGGCAGTTAATTGGGACACATGCAGGGTTTTGTGGAAAGAGAGAGCTTCAGAAAGTCAGTCAGAGTCGTTTAGACAAACATTTGTGGTTTGTGAAAAAAACAGTTGTATATATGAGACTAACTGGAAAAGTAGTCTAGTGTTAGTGGATCTGATTTCCGCTCATAGCAGTTGGCGAAATACAATTTATTAACTCCAAATGGTGTCTGCTTCTCTACATTGGAGGATGTCCAGGAGAAGCAAATAAAACTGATGGAACAAAAAAAAAAAGTAGAGAAAATATACAAAATATTTTGTATTTCTATGATTTTGACTTCTGGCTAGATGAAACTTTCTGAAGAACTCAGAACAGGTCAGGATTTTTGTGGAACTTCATCAACTTTGACTCTTTATTACAAAAGTTGCAATAACAAACCTACTTTCTCATCCCCCAAAATCCCATTTTTCGTTTTATCAGCCAATCAGCAACATTTTATAATAAAGTCAGACCCAAAGTGATGGTTGGTTACCTGCCAACAGTAACTCTGAAGCTACTGTACAATGAGACCTTGCCAACATTTGGCTGGAGTCCACCCTGCAGAAAAACCAAAGCATCTCACATAACTTTGTTTTATTGTGTTTTATATTTTATTGGTTTGAGCTGGTGGGAATGTGGTTTCAGTCGAAGCTCTTTTTGTAGCCACATTTTAATACAAACTTTTTCTCTCTCTCCCCTTATCTTTTCTATCTTTTGTTTGGTGATCGTTTCTTCTACTTCCCCTGCTTTGTCTTCCTTTTCCTCTTCTTTCACTTCCTCTACTTTCTGTCTTCCTCCTCAATTTCCTTTTGTTCTTCTTCTGCACCTGCCGTTCCCTTTCTTCTATTTCTGCTCTTGATTCCTCCATTATCATCTTTTTCTGCTCTTCTTCCTGTACTTCCTTTTTTCTTTTACTTTCTTTTTCTCTTCTTGCTCTTCCCCCCTTCCTCAACTTTTTACTTTTCCCATCTTTACTTCCTCATTTGCTTTTTTGCTTTTGCTTTTTTTCTGCCACTCCCCTCACATTCACTTTTTACTCTTCTATGACTTTTTTTTACTTTCCTCTTCCTTTTCCTCTTCCACATTTTTGTTTTCTCCTTGTCTTTGTCTTTTTCTTTTGCTTTTTCTCATCTTTCTCTTATTTTTCATTTTCTCCTCCTGCATCAACTTTTCTTCCTCCTCCTCTTATAGATGCCGGCGAGGAAGGCCAGAGGTCGGAAAAGATGTCCCGAGGCGCCATGGCGGAGCACCAGTTCTCAGACGCTGATGACTCAGATGGCGGCGAGGAAGATGGCGATGAGGTGGATGATGACGATGACGAAGAGGATGACTATGATGGCGACTCCACTCCTAAGACCCGTTCGCGCTCGACTAGCCCGCAGCCTTACTCCCTGCCCTCCATGTCAATCACAGCTGTGGCCTCCTCCCACCCCGCTCCTCACCTTTCTCACCACTCAGCGTCGGACCTCCTGGGCAACACCAACAAGCCTCCGCTGTTTGGCTACTTCACCACTGTGCCGAGCATCCAGATCACACCGCAGGCTCCGCCCAGCGACCACAGCCAGACAGAGTACCACAGAGGCCTGCAGAGGGCGCTAGGCAGCAGGCTGCTGGCTCCACCCTCCTCCTCCATAGATGAAGACCTCCCCGTCCCCTCCCCAGATCTCTCCTCACCCTCCTCCCGCCTGTCCTCACCCGGGCTGGACCACTCCGGCTGCTCGTCGCCCATCTCCCCATCCTCCTCACCTTCAGCCCGTCGATACCTCTCCCCACGTCGCGACCTCTCGCCCCGTGCAGGACACCTCTCACCCCGGCGGGACATCTCTCCTCTGCGTCACATCTCCCCCAAGAGGGACCTGGGGGCAGCAGGAGGTTACAGGCGAGATCTCTCCCCCAGGAGGGGACACTTCTCGCTGCTCTCCCCTCTCTCGCGGCCCACTTCTCCCGGAGGAAGAGACTACAAGCGTGATCTTTCACCAAGAGGCCGCCACAGGGCGATGATCCGGCCTGTTTCTCCTCGCCGAGGGCTCCACCAACACCTCCACCACCAAAGGTGAGTGAAGGAGCGGCTGGCTGAGGCTTCATAATGTCTGTTGCAAAATCCAGAAAAGTTTTTTGGAGTACTCATTTTTATTCCTCTGTGCTGGTGAAAGCCGAAGCCAGAGGCACGATGTCCTTGGGTTGTCCGTCAGCATGTCCCATTCTCATGAGCATGATACCGCAAGAATGCCTTGAGGGAACTTCTTCAAATTTTGCACAAACATCCACTTTGTATCAAGGGTGAACTGATTGGAATTTGGTGGTCATAGGTCCCTGTAACCTTGTTTGTCCCGCTAAATCTCAAGAACACCTTGAGGAATTTTTTTCAAATGTGTCACTGACATTCACTTAGAGTTCACTTTGAACTGATTAGATTTTGGTGGTCAAAGGTCAAGGTCACTTAGACCTATAAAACATGTTTTTGGCCATAACTCAAGAATTCGTATGCTAAATATGAAGAAATTTCACGCAAATGTCTATTAGAATATAATGCTGAAATGCTTGCAGTCTATGTCCAAAATGTCAAAGTACAACTTCACACTGGCATCATAATGTTCTAGAAAAACGCTTTTCTGGCCGCTAGTCAACATCAGCTCTCAAGAACAGAGGGGGAGACATTTGGTCAAATGCTGAATTGGTGACACTAATCTTTAGTGCCACACTTTGAAACTGAGCTGATTGTGTAGATCTTCTGTGCCGCCGGGGGGAAGATGTGCATGAAACATCCCCAGACATGGATGTGAACTTTAAGGGCAGCTTGAGTGGTTTGCAGAGTTATTCTTTAATTAACAAGAATAATGCCCTTAAGAAGTCAAGGCTTCAATGATTATCACAGGCCGACATTATTTAAATGGGCTCTGTAGTGTACCTACACTCAGGTACACTACATCAGGTAAAATTGTTAAAACAAAACTCAGACATAGAATTAACATCAATAGCATATTTCAAAGGAAAAGGTGCAGCATTACATTTAATAAACAAAATCTGCCATATGGGACTTTTACCGATAATAGCATATGCCATTAAATTAAATATTGCATGAAGATTTAATGTGATATTTCTGCTTTCTTGTGTGACTACCAGCCAGCAGAGTGGATTGCGAGGCATCAGGCCAGGTCACCAGGCCGGGGTGCTGGGTCAGGCAGAGCTCGGCCCTCTTGGACGTCGCAGAACCAGCGCAGAGATGGAGACGGTAAAAGCCTTAAAATTTCCAAATACGAGACTTGTAGTCAAGTCTGAATAAGTTATTTTATTCTTTATTTAAATCATCTTTTTTCTATGATGGAGTAGCCAACTTTTCTCTTTGTGGATCATGTTTTGTGGATTTTAACATATTAAAAGTGATACAAGGCAGCTCTGCACTTTGGCTCACCCAAGTGGCAGCATGACATAAATATATTTTTGCATTTCAGAAAGACTTCACTACTCACTTGCTACTGTTTTGCATTTTGCTTATGAAGTTTAACGTGTTTGGATGAGAACTTGAGTGTCTGCGTTAGCAGGGATGGACTTCACTGTTATCCCTCCACTTTATATATTTTATGCTCAACGTTTAGGTGCTTTACTGTGATTTACTAAACTTTCTGCGGTCCGGTGTGGTGAACCTGAAGCTGAAATGTGGGGAAAGGACAGAAAGAAGAGAAAGCAGAGGAGAAAAAGCACCTGGCAGACGGAGCAGAAACATTCAGAGAGGATGAGGGAATAAAGAGCGAGTCAGATAGACTGAGTGTGTTAGAGAGAGGGATGATTGAAGATAGGGCTGCTGGGTTTTGGTGGTAATGGGATCTTGGCCGGCGTTGGTGTGGTTAATAACACGGCTGTTTTTCTTCTTAAGAGCCCTGCTTCAAACTCTGGCTTCTCCTGCTGGTCCCACTTAAACAAAGCGTGAGGCAGAGAGAGACCGACTCGCCTTTGATAACCGACCACTCTCCAAATGATAGATTAATGTTTTAACAACCATTATTCAGGAACAAGAAGTTTGCCTGAGTCTTCACAATTTGTGTTTGTTTTTCTTACCAACACCTGCCTCCAAGACAAGTACACATTTCTGTCTGTGCACTTTTCATCAGGGCTTATTAATTTATGTTGGTTCAGAATATTTGCTTTCCATTGCAAAGCCTTATGTGTGTTTATTGTAGTTGGTGCCGTCCAGGGGGTGTGTGTATTTGTGGGTTTGTGCCATGACATGATATTAAAATGTCTAAAAAAAAAAAAAAAAAAAAGAAAAAAGAGGAAGGAAAACCATTTAAGACAACAACGTGTTTTCATGTTCATCTCTGCTTGTGTTCCCAGGATCATTGCCTGGGCTCGCCAGGGGAACGGGACCAGGGCAGTAGTCGCGGTAACCAGTCCAGCCCACCTCACCAAGTCCTGTTCAGCCACCTTCCTCTCCACTCTCAGCTCCAGGTATTTGATTTTTTTTGTATATGTTTTTCTTATATATCTTATTTTAATTTTTTGCATTTTGTTTCTTGGAAATAGTTTATTTTATATAATTAGATTAATATGTTTATGTTTTTTGTACATTTATTTTAAGTTAATTTGTAAAAAAAAAAAAAAAAAAAATCAAAGTTTCTTTCAGCAGGATTTGTTCGGTTGTTATTAAAAACTTTTTACTGTAAAATCATGATCATGTTGTTGACAATGCAGTGGCTTACACGGCTCCATAAATTCACACTGCCTGTGTGAACACAGAAAGCATGCAGCAGTTCAGCCGTCACACACATTACTCAAACATGCGGTGTGTCGCGGGCATGAAACATGCCTTTAGATTATTTTCTGTAAAGCACTTTGTAAATACATAAAGGATATGCTAAAAAATATACATTATTATTTATTATTGATTGCACTATTAAAAAAACTGCAAAACTGTTGGAACAAAATAAATTCTATCACCGCAAATTATACCGGTTGCATCAACAGGGCTTAAGCCCTCTCCTTGCTAAGACCAGGCGTGAATCTTACGCGCAGACAGGGGCAGGAGTACGGTCAAAGTCTCAGCTGTTTCAGATGTCTGATACACAGCACAAGAGCCACAACAGCTGAACAGAAACTCACGCTAAGTGACCAAACAAATGTTCACCAGTGAAAAGTGCACCGCTAATGTCCATTATCAAGCTCGATAGCAAACTAATTCGCTGCTCAGCATGTTTCATCTTTACTTTTTAATGCCACTGCTAACAGCGCACTGTCCATCCATGAGTTATAAAACAAATGTGTTTAGTGTCTCTCTCCTTTCACTTTACTACTAGAGCAGCACACGGCGGCTACTATCAATCAAACAGACATGTCGATCCTAAACAACTGTATTAATCTTCATATCTCGATGTCTGTGAAATTTGCTCTTCTTTTGCTCTGATCATCCATAATAACCTTGCCACAAATGATAAATGATTAGCTTTGCATTAGCAAGACAGCGGCTGTATTTTAATGTATATGTAACAGCCGTAGTCGCTGGTCATCGAACCTCGAATCACTAAGACCAGGTGAAGTTAAGACTAGGCATAGGTTTGGTTGGTGCAGCTAACCTAAAGTCCAGCCTGAAGAGTGGTCTTTACAAAGACTGACTCAGCAGTTAGGACCAGTCTTAGTTGAGACCAGTTGGTGCAACCGCCTCCTGGTCATAGTTTCTATCAAACAAATAGGGGAAATAGCACATTTTGTTGAGGACTGTTTTCAGCAGCAGATTAATCCACATTTGGTTGTCTTGTGAATATTTGGGGCAGCAGGACAGTGTATGTGGGACTGAATCAAAAACACACTGTGTGTATTTATGATAATGAAGGAACATGACACCCAGTGCAACAGTGTGGCTCACTGATTTGTTTAAATAGTTTAATTATCCAGTGTTGGTTTTGGTCTTTTAATGGAATTTGTTGACAAAAAGAAAAATATCAGACTCGCTTTACATCCGACTCAAATATACATATTTTTTTCAGGTGCGTTCGCCGTTCCCAATGATCCCCATTGGTGGGATCCAGATGGTACACTCCGTCCCCACGTCCGTCACCGCCCCTCTAGGCCAGCAGGGGGCGCAGCAAGTTGCATCCCGCTTTGTGCTGCAGAAAAGCACATCAGAGGACTCCAACACCAGCGAGGCCACCTCCCCTCATTTCACCTCCTTCACCGAGAAGGGAGTACGAGGAGGCGAGAGACTGAGGCAGTCGACTTCACCTCACCCCTCATCGCAGGAGAGGGAAGGAGGAGGAGGGAGGCAGGAGCAGGAGGAGAGCATCCAGACCTGCACCAAGGCCATCGCCTCGCTCTGCATTGACTCGGAGGAGCTCGCCGAGAGAGGAGGAGGAGGAGTCAGAGGGGATAGAGGGAAAGATGGAGCCAGAGCTTCTTCTTCCTCCTCTCCCTCTCCTTCTACGTTGTCTCATGACTCCCAACAGCGCTCGCCATCCATCTCCATGTCGCCGCCATCTCCTCACGCTTCACCATCTACCCCACAAGGTCCCGGGATTCAGCACTTTAGCGGCCAGGAGCTCAGGCCTCTGCACACGTCAATCCCCGCCTCCCCCCACTCCTCTGCCCCCTCTCCCTCCCCTTCCTCCTCCTCCCCTCACCCTCCCAGCCCCGCATCTGAAACCCTCCAACCTCCAACGGCGTCCAAACCTCTCAAGCTGGAGAGAGACAGGGAGGCAGAAAGCACAAAAAGAAGCAAAGACGTGTCGTAGGACTGCAGAAGAAGAAGAGGAGGAGAAACAATGGATTTCATTTTTTTGTTTTGTTTTTGGATAATAGGAAGGGATGAAGTGCAACAGAGAGAGAAAAAATGACTTTTGCACACTTACACACATATTCTTCTACTTCAGCTGATACACACACACTTTCTCTCTCTCTCTCTCTCACACACACACACACACACACACACACACATACAAATACAATGCATACAAAGAAAAACAGCTCTTGTCAAAAAAAGACTTTAAACGCAAATGGACTTCTGCAGTTTTAATGTTCGTGTGGAGCATGCCTGTTATAACCAGGGCCTGCTCTCAGAAACGTTCTTATTTAAAGACTTTAAAGGGGATCTGCATACGGTTACACATGTACGGTAACTCCCACCAACACGAGCCCGACCAAAATCTGCTCAAAGAAAAAATAAGACTCTGGTTAAACGGTACGTCAAAAAAAAAGAAAGAAAGAAAAAAAAATGACAGCTACGTGTGTGCCTTTTCTTTAATCTTATATTGTTTGTTTTTTGCTTATATTCTTATAAGCAAACAAAGCAGGAAGGTAAATGTAAATACAATACTATCACGTTTTGCGTATCAGCTTTGTAATAAATGCAACCCCCTTTCCTCCTTAACCCTTTTTTTCCTTCCCCACCTCCTGTTTTTTTTTTTTTAATTTTGGACACCTTAAAGTCTCGACAAGCGATGTGAAGTTATGGATATTACTATTACGTATGGTTGCACTAAAACATATTTTTATATGAGTGAAATTTTAAAAATGGCTTTTTTTGTGTACAGCAGCAATATAATACTATTTATTATTGTTACCATGTTTCATAAATTGTACATTTTTTCTTAAATGTTGTGGATGCCTTTTTCTATGTAAAGCATGGGTTTTTTGCTATCGCTTACATTAGGGCGAGGATATGTACACTGTAATATGGCTTTATATGTTAGACCTATTTATATACGTCTAAGTGAGCCCCCTCTACTTGGAGGTATATACACATAGAAGTAAGATTTACCAGAATATTTACCCAGCATATGAATACATACGGTATATAGAATCTATCAACCTGTCTATCTATCTATCTATCTACCTATCTATCTATCTATCTATCTGCACTTAACATTTAGAATGACATTCACATTAAGGTTATGGTAGTTTGCTTGTACATTTTCTCTGCTGCTCTTTGCCTGTCCCTGGTTGTGATTTCTCTCGTTTTTTACTTACTTCCGTGGTATTACTTATTGTTTTGATTTTTACGATGCACAGACTTGCTCTCAGCATTACGTGAATGAACATGCCTTCTTGCACCGTGGCATTCTGCTCAATCGTTGGTTTTTAACCCGCCACCTCTCCATTTACACACTCCCCATGCTCCTCCCCAACACGAATATTGATGTTACACCGTAGCTCCACATTCTGAAAAACAACTTTGCTTGAATGAGTAGTTTTATTCGAACGGGGAAAAACATTCCAGTCCATGTAAATATTCAGTCAACCCCCCCTAAAAACACAAACACACACACAATTTTTTTGGCATTGATGCACATTGTGGCCACGGCAATCAACCCCCAGAAACTCTTATTTAATGGCACACATCAAACTGTCAGACAAATGCACCTTATATTTCTTCGGATCTCTGCTATGAAAGTCCCAGCACTCGGATCACTTCTTTTGCAAACTTTGATTGAAATTGATGTGTTTAGGAGAACTGCTCTGCGCTCCGTACACCAAAACTGTCTCAAAAAAAAAAATCACAATAATACATATTACAGTTGTGACATTGAGGCTTTCTGCACTGCTTTTTTTGACCCTTCTGTGATCCTTCCTCCTCTACCGGGCATCCCTTTTGTAGCTAAGCAATATTTAGCCAAAACTCTGCTCACCAGCAGGGAGTGTATTTGTTGCAAGGCAACAACAAGCGTTCTTAAAAATCCTAAAATCAGGAGAAGAAGGGAGCAGTTGGAGGTTGTGGTAATTTCAGTGACACAACTCTTTTCTCTTTCGACAGTTTCGAGTGGAGTCGGGCAGGCTGCAATGTGAGTGTGTATCTCTGTATTCTGTATCAGTGTGTATTCGACCAGTATATCCTCTTCTTACGACTTTTTTCTATTTCGATCCTCCCTCTGTTATGTACACTTATCATGACGACAATGATGTCTTTAAAAAAAATCTCTTTCTCTCTTTCAAAGATATCAAAGCACAAGTCATTGTATAGAAATGACAACAATACAAAAAAGGACAAAAAAAAAGGTTAACGTGCATATAAAAGGGTAACTTTTGTGATGGTGTTCTGTGGAATTAATACATATATCATGTATGACCCCAGTTGCAACAAGGAATCGCAGTAGAAGTGGAAAAAAATGGATTGTTGTTTTCAAATAAATATGAATAGAATCATTTTTTTGTCTGCGCTCCTTTTTCCACTATTTTTTATTGTGTTTTAGTGATGACAGTGTACAGTGTAGGCACACAGTTCAAACAAATGTCATCACCATATTCTTCCAAGTAAACCCAGTGCTACAGTAGTACTAATAGGGATTTTAATATTAATAGCAAAAGCAAAGCAATTACAGTACACTTTTACTACTGACAGTAATGGTTGCTGTGAAAGTACTGGTAGCAGTAGCAGTTGTAAAAAAAAAAAGCAAATGTAGCCTTGTAACAGTTGCCTAAATAGTAGTGATATACAGGCCAGTCATGATGATCACTTCTGTTGAACAATATATTGCCCCCGAAATTATGACAATAAAATAGCATAATGATGCATCCTTTCAAACTCTTAGTTCATAAGAATATTCAGAGCTGAGACGATGTGAGAAAATCTACCTTTAGTCTACCTTTATAGGGGTACACCAAAATGACTCAGTCTGAGACTTCATAAAAAAGTTTGGCCAACAGAAACAAAACCAAGTGATGCCTCTTGTGACTCATAGACAATCTTAGCAAAGCACATTCACCTCCATAATGTCACAGGTGTGCTGCATTTGGCTCCCAGGTGGTTTGTTGGTTGATTTCAGAGTGGAGGACAGAGTTGTTGGAGGGTAAAACCACAGACAACTAAATTTCTGTCTAGTTGTAAGAGATAGGCGAGCCAGTAACTATCAGGAGTGTGACTCTTTAACTCCTAAGTCCTGCAGGCTACCGCTAAGCTAACATTACACTGTGTCCTCTTTGAATTGTTGATTGACGATTCAAGCAAGTTGGTGGGTACCATAAGGAAAAAAAAAAAGAATTGTCGTGCCCAGGTAACATTTAAAATGATCTGGAAAATCTATATGTTTATCCTGGCATTATGTTGGCTAAAATGTTGGTGACAAAGTAAACAAATGTGCATGTAAACACAACAGGCAATATCAAGGTCAGCAAAATGATTGAGGCCATGTACATACATGTACGATGAGCTGATAACATAACTATCACGAGAGGCCTATTTATATATTACCTGAGTCAGAAATAGTAGTTGAACACACAGTAAGATTCATTCATTTTAGAGATGTACTGTCATTTTGAAACTTTAGTTAGCTATCTAAAGCTATTATCACAGATGCATTTTTTGTTAACAAAACAGATGCATTGTGGTTGCAACCTGCCACTGTTCCAGTTATGAAGCCAACCAAAGCTGGAGACGGATCAGGGACACTACGTTAAGAGAGCCGTTGAATCCATGCATAGCTGCCTTAACTTTCCCCTGAACAACAAAAAAGTGAGACTATAGTGTGGAGGAAAGTGGCCATTGCAAAATTTTAGAGGAAATAGGATAAATGATGAAAAAGCTGTAAAAAGTAGCAATTTCCCACCATGTTTGTATCTTCACACATCAGAACCGCTTCACACCGCTTGGCATTTCTTTCAAATTTGTTCATATTCTGCCTTGTGCCCCGCTGACTCAGTTGTCAATCAAACACATCCGACACCCATCCCACAGAGATTTGAAGGCTCGCTTATCATTTTTGATATATTCCAAATATGATTTTGTCGTCCAATCAATAGCAGACAAAAACTCTGACTTGTGATTTCAGTTGGACCTTGACGACCATTTTTGGACGTGCATTTCTGCTAAAGACTAAGACAATATGGGATCCATCCTACAGGGTTTCTTTGTGATTCAAGTCAATCGCTATTCCTTAAAGTAATGTCAATAGTAACAGCAGTGGTAATGACAGAATAAATTAACTGCAGTAACAGACGTGTCAGTAGACATAGCAGCTCTAATTCAAACCCCCATCACGGACGATCTATTCGAAAATACTCTTTGAACGAGGTCAGCTAATAAGTCTTCACCACATATGACTCCAACTGTATTCATCCCTTTATCCCGTCTTCACCCTCGTTCTGTCTTTCTCTTATTTCTAATTTTAATGTAGTCCCTGTCATTAGCCATGTCCCACATATGTCTACCTGTCTACTTTTTTGGTGGTGTTTTTTTTCTTTTTGTTGACACAACTGGGTTGGTGTCAACTTACATTTATGCTGTCAGTCTGTCCACATGTCGGTGAGTCCTGTGGCCTTTGATAGAAGATGATCAAGCGAGTTATTTTGGTCCTGATTAGCGTTTGGAGGAATCACTTTCATCACTAGTTTGTAAGGTGTGAGTGTGAGAGTAGTTTTCATGGTTCAGTGCTGTGAGCATATGGAAGTCTCCCCTGAGACTTGTGTGTGTTGCTGTTTTGTAGCGTGTGTATGTGTGTACAAATGTATCACTGCCTCTCTGTCTGTATTTGTAGGTGCGTCTGCATGTTGTTGGCATGCGTGTGTATAACGTTGTAAGAGTATGCAGACAGATTGTATCTCAATATTTTGCACAAAAGAGTTCCTCAATTAATCAGCTTGTTAATTAGCAGTTGCACATTTTTTTTTGTTGAGGCTTCGGGAGATTAACACCTGATTAACACCTTTACAGGCTGTCATACAGGTTTCTTTAACACCTCATTGCTCTTTGTTATCATCCAAAAACCTCTTTTTAACAAACATTGTTTAAAATTACAATTAGTCATCCGTTTTTGCTGTCAAAAATCCTGGTAAAGAGATTTAATTTGATTTTTTAATAGGAGCTTAATTTTGAAAAAAGGGAGTTTGTAATTTTCCTCTGTATTCAAATAGCAGAGCCCCGGCAGGGGAGCAGATACAGGGTTTTTTTCTAAAATCAGAAGGTGTAGATTTTGTTTTAAAATTGGGGGAGGATTTGATTTCCTGAATTTTAGTGAATTTTTTGCATTAATTTGTGCTTTTCTGGCATCAGTCGAAGGTTAAAATTCTAGATTCAAGATCAGTTTTATTGTCATTTCACTGAGTATTTGCATAAACAGAATGAAACTATATACTGTTTCTCACCAGCTAAATAGTCTAAAAACAGCTATCAATACAATAAAACAAACAATATGAAATCCCCGAGATAAAAACTAAACACATATCAGATACACAATTGAACAGCTGAGCCAACAAAACATATAAAACCCACAACAAACAACAGTTTAGCAGCAAGTTTAGACAAAGTTGAGAAAAGTGCATTAGTGTTCTTTGTAAAGAAAAATACCTTTAATTTTTATCAAAATTAAAATCCTCCGGTAGTTTAGTGTTTTAATGGTGGGTGACATATTGAGGAGGATGTGTCCCCTTTGTCCCCCCTGATTTTGCACTGGCCACCATTGTTAGCAGCCCTTCTATGATAAAAGGGTCAGAAAAAAAAAAAACTTTTCACGTGAAACTGCTTTATCCAGCTTTATTTTACCAGTTTATATCACCTGGTCCATTTGTTTTGGAGATGATTCATTCTCCATCCATCCATGTAAGTGGAGAACCACAGGAATCCCAGACGCAGGAACTCAACCCGCTACATATATGATTGCAAAGATAAAATGGAGTTAACATGAAACTACTAGTTTCTTAATTTCTCTGCACTTTTTGGCAGTTGGACTACTTACATTACAAAAATTAAAATAAACATGCAAAACCTTTTTTTTTTGCTGCAGGGATCACCAGCTTTTAAAAATGTCTTCTCTGCTGGTTCTGTGTTCACATTCCTCTTACAGATTGACTATTATGATTTATGATGATGCTTTTAACAGGCAATAATTATGCAAGTTGCTGAGAGTTATTTTGCAAACTCACGCTATCGTCGCCGAGCCACAGCCCGACCGACACAGGACTGATCTCTGAGTGCACCCTGGGAAAGCTCTGATTTCTGGTTGTGTGTCACCCAAATCAGCTTGTTTACATGTCTTAATGGTTAGTAGCAAACAGCCTGTGGTGGGACGTGTGTGTGTGTGTGTGTGTGTGTGTGTGTGTGTGTGTGTGTGCGTGTGTATGCGTAAAAGGGAATACCACGTTTAGCTGCAGAGCTGTTCCCAGCTGTAATTAACTCTAAAGATAAAACAGGGTTTTCTCCTTCTGCCCAGTTTTAGGAGATTTCTTGGGATCACTTAGAAAATGTCAACTTAGGGATGATCCGCCAAGCAGTACATACAGCATTTAACTTAAACATGATGTTCATGTACGCTTTGCACAGAATATGAAATTTTAGCCTCACCATTTTAACACTATTTTTATGCCAGAGCTGAACATTCAGGCTGTTCTTATGTACTGTTGTTGTACATTACCCTACAAAAGTAATGCACCAACATTTGTACATATCATATGGAATCATGAGCCAGTAATTTTGTGTATAACACTCGTATTTAGGAAGGCTGTGATCACATGACCAATGCGCTGATGGGAGCAAAGAATAAAGAAAGAAGCAGTCCCATAAGGACTCAGGTTGGGGTGGTGAATGTGTTGCAAAACATTGGACTTTACTCTGGGACTTTGCAAAGGAGACCAGTGTTCAGAAATATGTGAACTTTGAGTCATTTTAAGGTACATCTTTTCATAAACTTAACCACAGTAAATCTACTTGCCTGAACCTAACCACTATAACCTTATGTTAGTAACTTTATGTTCAATATTTAATGTCTTTCATGGGGCGCTAATTCGTCATTCATCATATGACTCATTGTATATGGATACAGTGGAACAGCAAACTAACTTCATCTAGCAGTGATTATTGTACTGAACTACTATTATAGTTTCAGTGTTAGTATTATAATTACCAAACAAAAAGTAATCAGTCAAATGGCTAACCAAAAATTAAACCATCCACCTGTCATATTCATAATTTCTTTGAATATTTGTAGGCTTGGTTGGCTGCGCATGCCATTTATCTTATTAAGATCAAATCTGACTTTACTCAGATACTCTGAGTTACTCAGAGTATGTGTTTCAAAGACAAGAAAAGTTGGATGTAATTTGTGCAGAAATGGGATGAAATTGTGGTTTTGCCATTCAGAAACATACTGTATTAGCTTAAAATTCACTTCAGCTGTGCAGATCCAGTCACATCATCATGTAATAATTAGCTCGATCACTTTAATTGGTCAAAACAATCATTTTCAGGGTCTTTGCATTTCATTGGACAACTCCAGACTCGCTATTGTCCATCCATCCACCAGATGCCCTGAGAGTTTCCTACCAGTTCCTCTGACCTCAAACTGCTCACCTGTTCCTCATTCCCTGATTACCCCCCCCCCCCCCCCCCTTAGCACCAGCACGTCTCCGCCTGCTGCTGATCTGATCATCAGTGTGGCTTCATGCCTTTGCTTTCCAATCTTTAACTTAACCTGAACCTTTCATTGAATAGCAAAACTCTTCACAACATGAATACATTACTTTAGTATCCTCATTCCTCACACTTTACAACTCTATACTTTGGTTAACTTCAGAGTTTTACAGGTCATCGTTCAGAGTCCTTCAACAGATCTGTTGATCAGCCTTTGGTGTCAGGTTGGTCTAAAGATTCCTTTTATTGTACCTTTTATGTTTTTGAATTTTACTCATCCTGGGTGGAAATTGAGTTTGATTTTTTTTTCATTGAAAAGGGACATAGAGGAGGCAGGTATGGAGAGAGAGACATGCAAGGCTGAGCCAGGACTGACTGAAAGAAGACAGATTGTGCAGTTGCTTGCAGCTGTTTTGATCCAAGTTGTACTTCTCTGACTGAAGGTAAGGCTGCACGTTAACGTGTTGAATTTAAGAGACTTTGAGTCACACGATGCCATAGATGTACAAAGAGAAAGATTTGCAAAAAGAATAGCAAAAGACCAACCTGACTTAAGCGAGCATGGAAAAAAATATTATCACTGTTCATCAGTCCCTTGAATATTAATATGGTGCTCATTAGCTGGTCTCTCTGGGCTACACGGGATACAAAAACCACATTTTTTTAAACAGACTGGCAGAATGAGGATAAATAGAAATCTGAGTCAATTAAATCAACAGGTGTTTCCAATGGAAACAGACTCTGAAGCTATTGTTTGTCGTACTTAGCAACTGTAACCAAGGAGTGCGGAGGAGAGGCGAGACTTGACAAAGGGTCAATTTGGCCTAAAAGTGGTTTTGTCTGTCCCCCGCCTGAGCGATCCAACGTCTCCGCCAACGCTTTCAAATGTGCACAGATCCATTTCCTCCCGCGCAGAAGAACATTCTCAGTTTTTTGTGCCTGAAAGCAGAAACGTCACATCAAACCACCAGAGTGAGATGTAGCAGCTGATCACTGCTTAACTGACAGGGAAATACACGAACACGAGTGCGTATGCATGTGTGATGTGTGCAGTTTGTGTGCTTGATGTGAGATGAAATGAGGTGTCTGTACTGGAACACACACACAGCCATGGGTGGTCTGTGTGTGTATGTTCATGTGTATTTGATGGTCCATGTGTGACTGCGTGTGTGTGTGTGTGTGTGTGTTTGTGTCATAGAGGCATCTGTTCATTGGAGTAAACAACTTTCCATTTTTAGCTGCCAGGAAAAAAGGTGGAATTAGCAAAACAAAAAACAAAAAAACCTCCCCTACACATGAGTGTGTGTGTGTGTGTGTGTGTGTGTGTGTGTGTGTGTGTGTCCAAATGGAAAGTGAGATAGCTTAGTTTGTATTATTTTTTTTCTACGGGAGATGCCAGCAGGAGTGATTCTAAAATTAATTCTTTAAAGAAGAGAGGAGGTGAAATGAACCGAGGGAAAAGAGAGTAACAAAAGGAAGGACTTGTCTTGTTTTTTTTCTAAATTAACAGGACAAAGGAAAAGTGAAAGAGGAGGTCAGAAGACAAGATGAGATGCAGGAACAAAAAGGAAGACTGAAACTTTTGTAATATCTTCAAAAACAAAGGAAAGGCTCCAGAAGAGAGAAGATGAACAGAGGGCAGATGAGATTAAAAATGAGAGGAGAGGATAGGAGAGGACAAACCAAGAAAACCGAGGAGCGGATTAAGGAAAAGGAGAGAGGAGAAGAGTGGAAGCCAGAGAAATGAGAATGGATACTATCTGAGGAACAAGAAAATGGGAGCGAAGAGGACGAAAAGTGGGACCGCCTATAGTTCAGATGGCCCAAAACCCAAAGCCCCGTTGGCCTGAAAATTGTCCAGTTGGACCGACAACCCACCCAGCTCCTTGCTCCAACGTCATTTTCCCAAAAATACACACCCCCTACATTTAGTTTCCATAATCTTAGCAGCGTTTAAATCACCAATTGTTTTACTGACTATTCACCGCAATTCTTAGTGATGTTTGAGCCACCAGTCCTGGATATTCAACCAACTATTTGCTTCGTTTTCCAGCAGCGCTTATGCCACGGACCCTGGTGTTTTTACCAACCCAAGTAAAGAAAAAGATGGTGCATTGTACATTTCTGTATACCATGGATATGTTACATTTGTCAACGATGCTGTGGTGAATGCATGGTTCATTTTGAGCACAAAAAACTCTTGATTGTGGTTAGGAAAAGATCACGTTTTGACTTAAAACACCCACGTTTAGTCGCACAAAAGTCAGGGATGGGTTAGTGAAAAACATGCAGGTTCTGTTACTCAGATGGCACAACTCAGCGAAGAGCTGGTAAAAACACCCTGGATCGGTAGTTCAAACACCACAGGGAAATGGTGCTGAAAACTCTGCAAAGGATTGGTGAAAACACCCAGAATCATTGGCTCAAATGCTGCTGGGAAACTGAAACTTACTACGAGGAGTGTGTATCTTCAGAGAAACTGAACTGAGCATTGGGCGTTTATTTCTGTGGCTGCTGGAGAGATGGGCTTTCAGTTTTGTGGGATATGTTTTAGATTAATTGGGCTGTCAAGACAAGAGGAAGTGAAGAAAAACTGAAAGAACTCAATGGAAATCTGGACACACGAAGGACTGTGCAGAAAAGAAGAGGACACAACAGAAGCAAAAAGACAAGCAGATAAGTTGAGGGTGGAAAAGAGAGGAGGTTAGGAAAGACAACAAAGGGAAATGACAAAGGAGGAGAGGATAGTCACAGAAATCCAAAGAGTAGAGATGAGATGAATTAAGAGAAGGAAAATGAGGAGAGGAAGCAAGAGGAAAAGGGATGGAGACTTTTAACATTTGAGGAACCATCTGAAAATAAGAGGGCACAAAAGTGACGGGAGAGAAGGATCAGAGGAACCTTTCAGTTTAGAGGCGAGAAGAAAGAAGAAAGAGAAAAAGCGGAAGCGGGGAAGGAAAGAAGATGGAGTGGGGAGAGAACATACAGCAACATCCTCCTCTATCATTTTCAAAAAAAGTGGAAAGTATAAAGGAAAAGAGGAGAGATGAGATTAAGTGAAAGACAAAACAAGAAGATGGTGAGCTAAAGAAACAACAAGAAGTCAAGGAAAGGGGAGGCCAGATGATGAGGAGCGATGAGAAAAGGAAGGAGTGAAAAGTTGAAGAGATGAAAAAAGAAGAGAAGTAGAAGCGGACAAACTCAGAACACTTATCTCTGACATGTTACTGAAACAAAAGAAGACAGAGGAGGAGAGATGCGATCAGGTAAAAAAGAAAATGAATAGATGGGAAACGACATGAAATACAGGAGAGACAGGAATCAAAAGAGGACACCAAGTGTAAAGGATGGGAAAGACGAGAATGGAGGGAGAAGACAGGAGCTAAGAAACCATTTCTTTTAAAATTCACATAGGTTATTTCACAGAGGTAGGAGAAGAAGGAAGAGAGACGAGGTTGTGACAAGAGAAGAGGACAAAACCAGGAGGACCTTCCTCCCTCAATTTCCAAAACAAGAGAATCGGTCAAAAGAAAGGACAGGAGACAAGGCAAGGCAATAGAATAAAGCTAGAGAAAGACAACAGACACTTGAGACATTTGAAGATTGGGAAAATTGAGGGTACTGCAGGCAAAGATGAAGTGAAAAGGAAAGAAAGGAGGAAAAACATGGAAGAAAGTCCTTATTTCTTCACAAATGAATAGAGCAAAGGTGAAGATGGTGCAATGTTGTTTTGGAGAAGCGAAGACGACAAACCCAGAAAACTGTCCTCTTTTAAAGGACAGAAGAGAAGAGATGAAATTTTGGTGGACAGGATGAAAAAGAGCGGAACCTCTTGATTTTTGAAGAAAAATGGGGGCAAAGAGAAGAAGATAAGATGGTAGAAAAGAAAAGTAGAAGAAAAACCTAGGAAGTCATCCTCCTCTAATCTCCCAGATGGTAAAAGAAAGGAGAGGAAGTGCCAGGAAAAAATGTAGGAGAGAGGAAAAACAGCGAAAACCTTCCTCCTATTGTTGCCACAATAAGAGACGCGCTGATATGAGAGAGTTAAACAGAAGAGTAAATGGAAATTCTATGTGAGTAATAAGAAAACTGTGGGAAAGCAGGAGAATATTGTGGAAACCAGGTAGGAGAGAAAGCGAGAGAAAAAACAGAAAGGTCTCCCTCGCCATTATGTTAAAAATAAGAATAGAGGAAAAAGAGAGAAGAGTAGCTGGTGTGAGTACAGCTACACACTGCCCCCTGTTGGCAGGATGGGGTACAGCATGCTGAGGTGTGGAAGAAATGAGAAATGTTGTTTTCCTGCTGTTTCCTGGAAGGGCATCAAGAAACTTGGAGCCCATTAAACACTCTGAGTCATGGGGACACTGGGGTTTGAAAAAAAGGCAAACATTATTCCATCAAAAGGACAAAACCACACCTAAAACATGAAAGTAAAAAAAAAAAGAAAACATATTAACTCACTTTCAAACCAGCCAAGGACTTCCAGGTAGCAGCTGGCATCATGTTACCTAAAAAAAATGCTGACAGCCTCTTTTTTTAATTTACTCCAGCTCTGGGTCAAATTACATGAACAACAGGTGTAATTTGTGAATCATCAGTGTATCTGTAATCGGGTCCATGTCTAACAAGTACCAGATGTGGACGCAGATAAGTTGTTTACTGCCGTATGTTTTCTGGTTGTTACTGGAACTTTCCGTCCTGTATGTGGTGGGAGTTGGAGGCCGGTGCAGAACCGCAGAACGACCCCCACTGTGGAGATATTATTAGTTATACAACTGCTCTACGCTGCCTTTTGTTTGATTAAAACCATTTTTTTCCATCTTAGATTACAAGAGCAAGAGCATTTAAGAAGTTAAACAGAAGTTTTAAGTGTGGTTTGTGACCACAAGAGATTTCCCTGTGCTAAGTTCCAGTTTATAGGTATCAGAGGTATCTTCTGCCACTGGCTGCTCCAACAACAAACTAAGATTTTGGAAAACAAATATCTAAAATACACAACATTTTTATATAAGTCACCTGTTTATATTTTATTAAGGCTTGAACTTACAAATATTTTCAAAAGAAAACAAAAACAAGACCGAGTCAGCCAAAATACCGAACTCTAGGCCTGAAAATAGGCATCCACGAACTAATGGGTGAACTCACGATAGCTACATCCATTATTTTATACAGTCTGTGGTGGAGACCAAACATGGAGTGTGAATATTGGACTTCATTAGGACTCCAAATGAATGTGTCGGCTGGATGTGGAAAAAAACACATCTGTTTGCTCTAAACGGTTTAAAAACTGATGATATGGAAGCATCATTTCTGCTGCCCCCAAATGGCCAAATAATGTGTTATTGTGGTCTTTGGAACTGAGTTATAAATAGCACATACTTACTAATACAGCATTTTTTTTGAAAGGGTTACTGTCCCTTCCATGTTTGTTTGTTTTTGGCAAATCACCTACTAATTATGCTAAATTGCAGGCTAATCTAATTTACCAGCTACTAGTTACCATTAGCATGTGACAGCATGTTTGTTTTATCATACTACAGAATGATGCAGAAAGACTTTAATCTCAGTAATAGAGCAGAACCGAAGCTGCAGGTAGAGACGTAGATCTGCTGATGGTGCAAATATGCTGTAGCAGGGATCCTCCCTGTGGGTCTCCCCTACACCACCACCTGCACCTGCAGCCCTGCAGCCCTGCATGTCAGCCATATGTCATGGTCTTCGAGGGGTTGTGTTTTCTATATATAGATTTGGCTGATCACACAGAAAGGCTTAGCTTGTTTGCTTTTATGGAGTTCACCTGTTTTTTGAAACTCTGGGTTGTCATACTGACTTATTGGACTTAAGATATCTTGTAAGCATCATACTAGTTTTAGATCTACATTTCAAGTGTCAGATGTTGGAGATCAATTCCTCAGATGGTTTCAATCTGTGGCAAAAAAAAAAAAAAATAGTGTACAATAGTGTACAAAAATACTTTACACAAGATTTCAATTTTGAACCGTTTTCTCTTGCTGAAATACAGAGTAATCTACAGGAATAATAAATAGCTACAGCTGTACACCTTTAAGCTGTACAAGTTTAAGTGTCTGTATAGACTGAGTGTGATCTGATTTTTATGTAGAAAAACAATAATAATTGAACCCAAATACGAGTTGATTGTCTCGCATTACCTGGAGCTGTAATATTTGTTTACAGGCTTCCATCTAAGGCCTTTAATGACAATGTCCACCACAGACTTGTGATCTGTGGAGTCTCTCAGGATCCTCTCCATCTGGGTGTCCTCCGGGTGGCCGTGTTGGCAGCTTCCCATCATCCAGACCGGTCATCACAGCCGAGGTGGATGGTGCCAGTCCGACGTGACTGCCAAAAAACACTCTTTACCCTCTTGAAAAATATCAAAAGCTTCTGCACTATTTAAAGCTGTACATAACAGATGGTTACTGATCTGATGATCAGGTAACAGATTGGATTAGTATCGTATTCTTCTCCAGTGTTTGTTTCAGGTGAAAGGCAAAGGAAAAACTGAAATGTTTATTTTGGATTGTTTTGTTATTGCTACGTAGTGCTGAACCCACAAAGAATTATCATTTATTCTGCAGCTCTGCAGAGCTCTTTTAGCCTCCTTTAGCTCATTGTTTTGACTTATTGACACATTCACTGTCTGGTTTAACCTCAGTGTCCTAAAGGGCCCGGTATACCTCAGACAAAGTAGTTCATACAATACAAAGTGTTGCAGAAATGTGACGAATTGTACAAATGAGGACAACGGGACACTTTTTCAGAGTCTCTCCTTGAAGGCATTCATGGTATTACAATCGGTCATGCACACTCAAGTCCAAACTCCCGACTTTGTTTATCACCGCTAGCTGGTCATAGCAAAAAGTTAGTGTGAATGTTGAATCGTGAGTTTCGCAAGTTATTGCTCTAGGTTTCTAAAATTATGCCAACTATGCCAATTATACAACAAGAGGCTCTAGTGGAATAAACTGGTGCCTCAAACTCTTTGTCTGAAGCAAAGTGCACTTGCAGGTTGCAGAGCGCCCTCCTGCCCTGATCAGACACAACATGTTTTGCAGCTTGCTTCCTCTTTTTAAAAAAAAAATTGTTAAGAAACACCAACGAATCACTCATCCTTAGTTTCACCACTGTTTTGCTGTTAAAACAAAAGTTATGTCCTGCAGCTAGCCTATAGAGTGAAAATGTTCATAAAATTTCAGCAGCACTTGTAATTTATTACAACTTAGGTGTTTTTTATCCAGATACCAACAGTTAACTTGGCAAGTACAATTTTCTCATCATCAATTGAAATGCCAAAACTACAAAAACAAGCCAAAATGTTCTTTTAAAATCTGTGTATAAACTGTAAGTCTTGTTTATTTTCACCTTCAGTGAACGTACTGGATGTATTTGTTTGTGATTTATTATCTCTGCTATAAACACACTCCTCCCATCCGCCTCTATGCCAGACAGAGCACTCGGCTACAGATTGTGACTTTACAGGAGTGACACTACCCACAATGCTTTGCTGTGGACTCCTGGACATTCAGGGGGAAGACAGCATCAATTTAATTTGCGCACATGTACACACACACACACACACACACACACACACACACACACACAAAAGACCATAAAAGTAACCTGTTTATGATCCAACACGCCCTTGCCCTTTCTTACAGACATCAGCTAAATTGATTGCCTTCCTCTGTGGGGATGTTAGTGATTGTATGTGTGTGTGTGTGTGCGCGCGCGCGTGTGTGTGTGTGTATACTGCAGATTTATTAAAGGAGGAAGGAACACCATCAATAAACTCACACCAGCATACCTACACACTTGTACATGCACATATTTGTTGTATATACATACTGTACATACACACAAGACACAATAACACACACACATCTGGTAACAAAGTATACCTGCACCTACACACATATACTGCCACACACACATACACTGTCACACACACATACACATGCTTGTACCTTGAAACTTGGACTGGGAGCCAGGGCTCATGGTGAGATTGGGACAGGAGTGATAACTCTGCCAAGACCTGACCAACTCTGTGATTGTGTGTGTGTGTGTGCGTGTGTATGTGTGTGTGTGTGTGTGCGCGCCAGTAAGTTAAGCTTCACAGTCTTGTGAGGACATTTTGGGTTATCCCCACACAGAATGACACTTATTTTATGGTTCTAGTTTCTGAAGAGTCGCAGTAAGTTTTTGCAAGCTGGACAGCGTACATGACTTTCTCTGCAAATACTGTCCGACTCATTCCTCTCCAATGCACCTCTTTTGAAATATATGTGCAAAGTATTCTTTTGTACTGATTTTATAGTTAAGATTTGGGTTAGATTTATGTTTGACAGGTAATACTGTTTACACAACAAGTGTGTTTGAATGTGTATTTTGAAGGCTGAGCAAGTAATGAATTTGCATTTTATTCATACCTTAAGATCCAGTTTCCTTTAATTTCCCCTCAAGTAACTTTTAGGTTGCAAGGGCAAATTCTTAGCTAGTATCAGATGGGAACTGCTATCTTAGCGCCACTGAAAATAAAAATAAAATAAAAAAACACCCTCCAACTGCTGCAAAGCTGCCTCCATATTGTCTCTTGTTTATGAATGAATTAAAAAATTGGATATTGTCGTTGAGCAGCACATACTTTAAGAGTTGGAGCTACTTCTTAAACAACTACTTAGCACATTAACATTAGCTAACTTTTCATGATGTATTGGCTAGCTTGCTAACAGTAGAAAGATATAAATGCCTGTGTTTGAGACTGTTTATGCAGAAGTGATTTAACATTATTAGTAAGGTTTTAGGTAATAATATGTTTTGGGGAAAAACTAAGCGTACGACTGGATAAGCTAGACTTGGATTGTACTGCACAAGCGGTGCAAGACTTTGGAGTTTGTTAACAGATGTTTTGATATAACATTAGTTTTACTGACACTGTTAGCACATTTGTTAGCCTGCTTTTATTGCAATATTCATCCAGAGTTTTTCCTGTGTTTGGATACTTAATTCACCATGGAGGAGTGTAAGAAAAACAAATTCAAGGTCACATGGGGTGAGTTAGGAAATAGAATTGGGGATGTTGTAACGTTACAGTATATAGGCCTACTATGTATACACACACAAACTATATGTGCATATATATATATATATATGCACTGTATACTTATACTGTGCATGTATACAGGCCATAAACATGTTTACACATGAATATTCTACATCCAAATAAGGACGGAATGTACAGATTCTAGAATGCTGATGATGTGTTCTAAAGTGGCTTTACATCAAAGCCTCCTGATAGAATGTTCTGCAGTGACACTTCTACTGAAAGGACAGTTTCAGTTGATCAGCCAGACAAGACTGCATGATTTAAAGGTTCTCCAAGTTTAACAAGTGATTATCACAGCGACCAAGATGTTTCGACTGTGTTTTCTTCCACTGAAGGTATGTTTCACAGCTGATTTACTACTCATATGGCTTTGTGAAGTGAAAAACTTCCCTGGTCAAAATGGCTCGTAAATATTTTTTTGTGTGCTCCTATGTGCTTCAAAGAAAGATCATTTTTCTTCTTTTCTGTCAATATTCAACTTGTTTCTGTGATGAATAGAGAGAAAAAACATTTTAAAAATTGTTTATATGTTTATAGTAAAAAATGTTTGACAGAGTTTACTCACAGTTTTGTTTCCACTGAACAGAAAAACAAGAAAAACGAGAAAAACGAGAAAGACAAGGACGTGGGAATCGAGGAAAGGTAAGAAATTTAAATCTGAAGACATTTTTTTACTTATACGCTCATGTTTCCGCTTTACTCATTTAGTTTTGCCTTTAAAAAGTTCCTCTGGTGTCATATATGGACAAAATGTCCATGCCAAAAACTGCCATAAAAATGTAATATATCAATGTTAATTTCATTTTCACTCACTTTGAACAGCTTCAGTCCTGATCATTAATACAAAAGATTCCTTCATTTTCAGAATTTTAACCCTAGAAATGCCAGTTTGTTTACATGATGATACGTGATGACAAAGAACATACACAAAAACTGAGTTATTCTATATACTACATGCAAAGTGGGACTTTTACTTTTATTTTATTCAAAGTCTAAGACATGCCAATGATTAGCAACAACACTGCTTTAATGCTTTTTTATCTTTTGTGCAGTGTCACATTTAAAAAAAAAGAAAAAAAAATCTCTCCCCCTTTTTTAACCTTCGAGGACAAAAAATGTCCACTTCCTATGACTACCATATAAATACAAGACCACCTAGCTGCAAACACAAGGACCTCGATAATCACATGCGCAGTAAGATCTCCATGAGCGGATTCGCATAAGAGCACATAACAGGAAATCACATCCTTTCACCATAGAAAGTTTGTCATCTTTGTGTTTTGTTTCCTGTGAAGCAACAATCTGGTTCAAAGACAAATGTATAGGTTTCTTAAGTTTTACAAGTTAATGAGGCTCTTTAATATTATAAATTACAAACGTTGCAAGTATAAATGTATCATAAATTAGGAGGTTAGTTACATTGGATCTCAAAGGTGTGTAATTACTTTGTATTTTAAAAAGTTAGTCAGTATAAAGTTACTTAAATCTTCATCAATTCAAATGTTAGCAATGCTTCGATCAAATCAAATTACATTTTTTTCTTATAAACAATGTGAATAGACTATGCCTTATTGGAAAACCCTGAACGTATATACTTAAAAAAAGAAAGACTCAAAACACAAATGACAATAGGATTCAACCAAGTCATGCAATGTACAAGTACATTTACACAAGTACTGTTATTTAGTCTTCAAGTAAAATACCATCTGCCCCTCAGTGACCTAATTTCACTCAATATAGTACGGCCTCCTCCTCTCCTGTCCTCCGTTCAGCAGTATGATTAATACATCCATGATGCTACCTTCTGCATATTCTTCTTATATAATGCAGGACCAAAAATTGTGGGTTTCAGTGTAGCTGCAATGCAATAGGTACACTGAAACTGCACACACAAACACAAACATGCTAATTTCTCCACTCACACATGCACCATTTTTAGTTTTGCTGCATTGGCCAACAGTGATCTATAATACAGAATTGATGCCAAAAGTGGAAACCAGGGAAAACGGCATGAATTTTCCCCAAAAAACAAACATGAAATGGCTCAATGTGGTGAAAATTGGTAAAAACTAAAGAAAATTGAAGCCCTGGCTGAAAGTCTGAAATCACAGAATGCATGATCAAATTGTGATTTTAATGGCTTTCAACATGGACATTTTTGTCTGGAAGGTTCTAAAGGATGGTTTTTGGCTACGTTGTTTATCATTGGCTTTTCTTATTATTGAAAAAAGATAAAAATGTCCTGGAGGGTGCACAAGAGCTGATTGATTTGACTCAGAAGTGCATGAGAGCACTGGTTTAAAACCTGAGGCTCAGGACCCCTCCAATGGCTCACAAGATAAATCTGATGGGTTGTAAAATGATTTATGACATAATAAAGGGGAAAAAACATTGTTCTGCTACCTACATTTATGTTTTAGTTATTTTCTGACTTTGGTGAATAAAAAATTAAGTTTACAATGAAATAACAAACCATGTTTCTCTCCAACACTAGTGATGACATCTCAACGGCAAAATCGACTGAGCCAAAGAAAGCCAAGAAGACTCGTTGGTGGCATCGTCTCTCTAAATGGTTTAAGGTATGGTTTATGTTAGACTTAATGAGAGCACTACCCAAAAGTGATGAAGTTTATTAGTGTCTTGAACAATGACAGTTGATTTTTCCACCAACAGAAAAGACGACAGGGTTCTAAAGTCCAAGATCAAGAAATCTGTCCTGGAACACCAGAAGAAACGAGAGAGACCACCAAGAAGAACAAGTCTGACAAGACTGATTCTGATGGGAACAAGATGGAAGAAAACAAGACTGATATGGAAACAGAGACGAATGAAAGCAAAACAAAGGAGAGTGCGACGGATGAGAGGGACGAGAAGGAGATAGATGAGGAGGAGACGGATGAGAGGGACGAGAAGGAGATAGATGAGGAGGAGACGGATGAGAGGGACGAGAAGGAGACGGATGAGAGGGACGAGAAGGAGACGAATGAGAGGGACGAGAAGGAGACAGATGAGGAGGAGACGGATGACAGCGAGACGAATGAGAGCAAGATGGATGTGAGGGATGAGAAGGAGTCGGATGAGAGGGACGAGAAGGAGACAGATGAGGAGGAAACGGATGAGACCGAGACGAATGAGAGCAAAACGGATGAGAAGGATGAGGACACGGATGAGAGGGACGAGAAGGAGACAGATGAGGAGGAGACAGATGAGAGGAATGAGAAAGACACAGATGAGAGGGACGAGAAGGAGACAGATGAGGAGGAGACGGATGAGAGTGAGATAGATGAGAGCGAGACGGATGAGAGCAAAAGTGATCAAAGTGAGACAGAGAAAAATGAATCAGACAAGAGTGACAAGAACAAGACCAACGAGGACAAGAGTGACAGTAAGAAAGACAGTTTTCCCAGCAGTAGATTTGGAGCACCAAGAAAGAAGGTGGAGATCTACTCTCTCATTGGCGGCCAACCGGACTTACTTAAAAAGGACCTCTCGCACTGTGGGTTTCCTTACAACACTATGACGGAGCAGGAAATCATTGAAGCGCTGATGGTAGAAACGTTTTACAGGTATGATAAAAACTCCCTGCATCAATATCAGTGATGATCATGTAACAGCTGTCTTAGATTGAATGTTTACACTGCATTTGTATTTACATTGTGTTTTTTGGGTTTTGTCTTCCTCTGTAGCAACAGAAGGAGTCATCTTGGATTTGACGTCTGTGCAAAGACTAGCACCACCTCCATCAACCACTTTGGGTAAGTACATCTACACAAGCAGTAACACAAGTCTTAACACCCATGAACATGTCAAAAATGAGCTCCCCTATATGATTGGTCAGTGATGATTTAACTGGTTGTGTTTGTCAGGTTTCCAAACATTGGGCAGAGCTGCTACATGAATTCCTGCCTGCAGAGTCTCCTAACACTGAAGAATTTCATCAGGGACATCAGCTGCCAGGAGCGCGCCTGGAACTCTAACCCCAACGCCCAACTAGTGAGGTACAGCAGCCCCGCAATATCACCATGTCACGTCACCTTTAGGTTGGATGAACAAAAAAACAAAACACCTATCTCTTCTTTTTCACCTCTGCAGACGATTCTTGGCGATAAGAGATGCCCACACCTCCACGGACTTCAACAGAAAAAGGCTTCTCCTGCGCTCATTTAAGGAGGCGGTCTCGGTCCAGGCACCTGAGTTCAGTGACTGTCAGCAAAAAGTAAGTCAGCTGGTTTTATGTTTCATTATCTCACCTCCCCTAATAGTTTCTCTCCTGTGTATTAACTCCCCTGTGTGTTTCTGTGTGTTCAGGATGCTCACGAGTTCCTAACGATGGTCCTGAACCAGATGTGGAGCCTGTCCTCTCAGCTGCAGGACACCGCAGCCTGCACAGGTAGAAGATTCAACTGCCCTGTGGAACGTCACCTGACGTTCAAAATGGACACGACCAGGACATGCAAGAGGTAAAACCATAGTAAAAAAATAACATCATCATCACACTGACGTTTTCTTGGTCAAGGAAAAGTCAAGGAAAATATTCTAAAGTGTATTATTCCTTAAATGTGCAGGTGTGGGGCCCAATCGAAAAGACAGGAGGTGTACACCAACCTGTCTCTGGATCTTGTTCCTGGAGGCTCTGTAGAAGACATGCTCCAGCAGTACCTAAAGGTAAGACCCATCTGTCCTCGTTCAGTCACATCATCATTGACTTAACACATGCAGGTTGTGTATGTGTGCATAGTTTGTAACACAGAGACTGTTGTCTTTATTCTGTAGGAGACAAAGTTGGAGTACAGATGTCAATGTGGAGGAAACACATCGGGACAGAGGCTGGCCTTCAAGACCCTACCAAGGTAAGTGACATTATCTCCGTAATAAATGATCTAACAGCGGGCCCCCAGGAGGTGCGCTGGGCTGTGAAGCCATATTTTGCAGTGGCCAAATAGTAGTACTGCAATTTCCACAATCCATCACGTGATACCATTGGGCCAAAAAAGACTTTGTTCCTTTGACTTACATCGGGAAAGAAAGGTCTGTAAATCAGTGGATACGTTTTCTGAGCGCCATAACCACCACAAGATTATTTGCTTCTCTATCAGGATTTGATCTGTTTGGTCTGAAAACATTTGAAAAGCCTGGAAAGAGCCACAAAATTGCATAATTTTATCCCCATTCAAGTTAGCAGAGTGATAAACCAGAAGTCAGTCACTCAGCCAACTTCTGCTGTAAGTCTCTAAGTGCATCTGCTCTGTGGGCCCAATGTTGCAGAAGCAGCACCAATCATTTTGGGTAATTTCATTCTGTGGAAATAGAAAAATTTGGCTTTGTGCACCCCTGAGCACCTTTTATAGAAATGAACGGGGGCCCGTCTTCAATGCTGCATTCAGGTCTCTTAATACATGTATGTGACAACATCTAAGTGGTTCCCGAACTGTGCTCCACTATCCCTAAGAGATCTCACAAGTTCTTAGTGTTCTAAAAAATGTTTGATATGACAGTTCAAGTGTTGTGATAATTTTCTAACCATTTTTTTTCTTTGCCTACAGAATTCTTGTTTTGCACGTCAAGCGTTTCTGCTTCACGTTATCGTACAGGATGGAGAAGGTGCACGACCCTATCGTGCTGCTCAGGGACCTTATAGTGTCTTCCGAGGAGGTAAAACAAAACGAACCTGAGAACAAACAGAAGCATCAGGCTCATGTGAAAGTATTTATGTGGACTGCGCATGTAAAGCTAACACCTTTTTGTTTCTTCGCAGGACGCTGCCTGCTACAGTCTGGTCAGTGTCATCAACCATTTGGGCTTCACTGGAGAAGCAGGTAAGATATCACACACTGAAGGCTCAGTGGGACCTTTTGTTGCTCTGTGAGGAGTCAGTAATGGCTTCACCTGTTTTACTGCAGATTTGATTGCTTATTAGAAAGTTCATCCAGATCTTTGGATGAATTTCGAAGAAGACGAGCAAATAATGAAATCGCAGATTCTGGTATCGGTTGAAGTAAGTTCTCTCTCCTCTGCTGCATCTTCGAGTGTTAACAATGATCTCTCTGCTCTTAGGACACTACATCAGTGACGGCGTTCATCCAGACAACCAGGACGGGCCATCTGACCGCTGGCTGACGTTTAACGACTCAGTGGTCACAGAAACAACTGGAATGTCTGTGTGTGAGCAGCGGCGGAAGACAGCCTACATCCTGTTTTACAAGAAACATGTAAGAAGACAACACTGTTCACATCCTTCACTACAGTCCAAAAGAAGAAACATAGTTTGAAATGCACCATATCGTATATACTGTGAGGGATTTGTATGTATTTACAGGACTAAAACAGGAAGTAGAAGATGGGACGCACCAGTGGAACTCCAAAGGACCCAACGGTTCTGATCCCAAGTTGTCACATATTACAGCTTTGTCAGAGGATTTTAATGTTTACATATTAACGCTGTTGACGCTCTGGGACACCAGACAATGCAGGGTGACACCGAAAGCACTTGGTTAGATTTAGGCAGCAAAAGCAGGTGGTTAAATTTAGAACAAGACTAAGTTAAAACCTAGTGTATGGTTTGATGGTGTACAGTGGTTCCCATCATTTTACCTCCAGGGAATTTATTACTATCACTGCGAAAACGGATGACATATTTTATTGATTGATATTATATTTATATTTATTTTTATATTATATTACATTGTATTTAATTAATAACAACATCAGTAGAAAACAACTGCTAAAGTGTACAATTGCCCCAAACCTAACTGCAGGAGGTTTGTGTCTGATTAGCAATTATGGTGAATTTTGAACAGATGAGTTTCCTGATATTTGTTGAGACTATTTATAGGCTTCTATATACCTACAATCATACTTTTTTAAAGGTTTCTTTTTGAGAAGTTCTTTTTGACGGGCCATCTTTTCTACAAGGATGAGTTTTTTTAGCAGGCAGTGATTGCTCTGCAAATACAGCTTGAGTTCAGGTCCTCACTGTGCCCTGGGAGATTTAAAAGAAAAAAATTCTTAACAACAATCTAAACTTAGAAAAATGCTATTACATTAAGTTATCTCTGCAGAAATCAATGAACTGCTGAAATAGGCATTGTTGTTCATTTAATTTACTATATTTTTACTTTTTTAACATAAAGAAGGCCTCATGACCCACTGGGAAGCTTTGGCAACCCGTAGTAGGGTCAGAACCCTGAGGTTGGGAAGCAGATGTGTGTGAAACACGCTGCAGTCCAGCCCAAAATTCATGTGGCCTAAATACAAATTTAAATGCAGAACAGTACAGTTAACTTAAGACACAGCCACACAGCGGAGGGGAGCTCCCCTGTGTGACTATGTCTTAAGTTGTGACTGAGACTCTGTGTGACTGTCCCCCGTATGACTGGCGGAGGCTGTGCTGCCTTCAGCCGCTATCAGAGCCAAGCTGATACCAATAGTTAGTGAATTGTCCTGTCGCTGCTGATTACCAAACGGAGAATTCTGCCATTGTGCCGGTACCTGGTCCGACACGTAACGCAGTCTCAATCGGTGCCCGACTTTCTTCACCACCTGTTAAGACACTGTGACAAGTATTAGTTATTAACGTCTAAAGAAATGTAAGGCTCGTGTCTTACGGACTAAGGAGGTGATCCTCTCTCGCTCGTTAGCTGTCTCGCTTGCTATTTCCACAATGCTGCCATGTTAAAGTGGTTACAGAAAATGAGAATAACTTTACAATAATACAGACTCAGCATCTGTCAGTGTGTCCCCGCGTCCACACCAATTAATTTAATTTAATTTATTTTATTATTAAATAAAATTATTAATTTTATTTTCAATAAAGAACAAAGGCCAATGCGAGAAACTGGAATATCACACCATCAGTCACACTGATTGATGGTTCAACTTTGCGATTCACTCACGGAGTTAACCTTCAGTTTCTGACGCCAAAATCACTGACAAAGCTGTAGCATTTGACGACTTCGGAAGGGGAACAGGCTGGAAGACCTGGGACCAGGAGAGGGGAACACCGTGGGGACAGAGAAGGTAAGTATGGTGTCTTTCCTCCAAGCGGAGAACACGAAGATGACGACGGATGAGGACAAGCAAAGGATGAACAACAAGGAAGGAAGACGCAGAGGTGAGGGACTCCAGTCACTTGACATGATAGACTTGATGCACATGTTGCAGCGGGGTGGGCTGATGACTAGACTTGACTTGCTTGATTCTCACCGCAGTGACTTGGGACTTGCTTGTGACTTAAGACCTGAGACCTGCTCGTGACTTAAGACCTGAGACTTGACCTGAGACTTGCTCGTGACTTAAGATCTGAGACTGGCTCGTGACTTAAGACCTGAGACTGGCTCGTGACTTAAGACCTGAGACCGGCTTGTGACTCGGGACTTGCTTGTGACTTAAGACCTGAGACTGGCTCGTGACTTAAGACCTGAGACTGGCTCGTGACTTAAGACCTGAGACCGGCTCGTGACTGGAGACCGCTCGTGACTTAAGACCTGAGACCTGCTCGTGACTTAAGACCTGAGACTGGCTCGTGACTTAAGACCTGAGACCGGCTCGTGACTGGAGACGGCTCATGACTTAAGACCTGAGACCTGCTCGTGACTTAAGACCTGAGACTGGCTCGTGACTTAAGACCTGAGACCGACTCGTGACTGTGAGACGAGACCGACTCGTGACTGGAGACGGACCGTGACTTAAGACCTGAGACCGGCTTGTGCTCGTGACTTAAGACCTGAGACTGCCTGACTTAAGACCTGAGACTCGCTCGTGACTTAAGACCTGAGACTGGCTCGTGACTTAAGACCTGAGACCGGCTCGTGACTGGAGACGGCTCGTGACTTAAGACCTGAGACCTGCTCGTGACTTAAGACCTGAGACTGGCTCGTGACTTAAGACCTGAGACCGGCTCGTGACTGGAGACGGTGACTTAAGACCTGAGACCTGCTCGTGACTTAAGACCTGAGACTGGCTCGTGACTTAAGACCTGAGACCGGCTCGTGACTGGAGACGGACGTGACTTAAGACCTGAGACCGGCTCGTGACTTAAGACCTGAGACTGGCTCGTGACTTAAGACCTGAGAGACTTGCATCGTGACTTATGACCTGAGACGGCTCGTGACTTAAGACCTGAGACTTGCATGTGACTTATGACCTTAGACTTACTCGTGACTTGCTCGTGTGTGACTTAACTCCACCTCTAAGAAGACGCTCTGTGGCCATGAGCAGCTGGATGCCCAACAGCCCTCAGGAGGATGGGCCGTCGCCCCCCTAGAGAGCCTGGTTCCTCCCAAGGTTTCTTCCTCTCAGAGGGAGTCGTTCCTTGCCACCGTCGCCTCGCAGTTGCTGGACAGCAGGGTGAATCCCGCTCGTCTCATCAGCAGTGACACCATGTCGGAGCTGGATCTCTGACAGAGCTGTTATTGTCACGCTGGAGACATGGTTCTTTACCGTACCACCGTTTGGCTTGCTCTCTGGGGAGATGTATAAGGCTTTGTCTACATAGACACATTTTTGAAAATGCATATTCTTTAGTTTTTTTTAGTTTTAGTTCTCTAAAAGATAAGATGTCCATCTTGGACCCATAACCACACTTGGTATCCAGGTAGCCCGAGCATAAACCACGAGGGGCCCACATGGGTAAAGCAGTGGGCCAGATAGTAGATAGATAGATAGATAGATAGATAGATAGATAGATAGATAGATAGATAGATAGATAGATAGATAGATAGATAGACTTTATTGATCTCAAAACTGAGAAATTGGTGTGTAGCAGCGCCATACAGTATGAACAAAGAGAATAAAGAGCAAACAATATTAATAGAAAATAAAAGGAATACGCTTAAAAAACTAAAAACTAAGAGACTATACTTATATACATATATACAAGTGTAAAGTGCGGAACAGTATCTGAATAAATAAAAATAAAGTCAGCAGTGTAGAGTGACATGGACATGACATGAGACTAATATGGAACCCATGGACAATCCCATAACATGTACATTTTTGGCCTGTTAACCACCCACATGGGCCACACATACAAATGTTAGCTGGGCACTTTATGATGAGGGGAGACTGCAGTAGACAGCCAGCGCTAGACCATATTTTGTAAAATGATGGTGAGGAGGACAGAATCTTGTTTTAAATGACAGAAGAATATCCATTTTCAAAAATATCTGTATACATGTAGAAATTGCCTAAAAAATAAAATAAAGTGTTTGTAGAGGAAGGATTTTTGCTCTTTGTGTTTTACTTCCCCACAGTAGCAGTGAAAGTTGCTGTAGTCGAAACGAGGCTCAGTGAACAGTAAGTCTTCCTGGTGTTTGCACAGATACTCTTAATGGATCTATAATTGTCTGTGAATGCTGAGGTCAAAGTGACTGTGTTATTTGTTTACAGGCTGTTTACATGAAGGTGTCTTTTTTTTTTAGATTAAGTTCTTGATAAATGGTCTTTCTATGTAACTTGGCTTTTGGTTTTATTTTTTCTAAATGATCATAAGGTGTGAACTCTTCACATAAAAATGGAAATAATTGGGATACAGGTAATGCATTGATGCCCCATTTTAGTTTCTTATTGTTTTGCGAATGGCTTGTAAGGCTACAGGATCCATTGTTACAAAAATTCGAGGAAACATTAAAAAAAGTTAAGAAAAAATATTCTGTATGCATGTTTGCATGAGGGATTTACTCATGACTGGCCTCCTAAACCATTTAATTTGGCTATTTTACAATAAAACTCACATTAAGTGTTTGTCTGTATGAAGCCCAGATTCCCTTCCATTGTTAATCTGGAGCACATGAGGCAGAAAACAGAGAACATGCTGTAAACTCAACATGTCAAACTGCTACACTAAATATTATTTTGTTGGTGTACATGAACCTGCTCCTTCTTAAAGTGAGCCTTCATTGTTTTTATTTTATGTTATTTTGTAAAGCACTGAGGATTGCATGAGGGCTGACTGTCACCTGCTGAGCCTGACGCAGCTGCTCTGTGTTAATTCATCAGCTGTGTGGTCTTTATATGGACAGCAGCAGCTTCCCTCTCTTCTTTTCTGCCAGATTCCCAAAGCTGTCCACCTTGTCCTGACTCACTTTTTTTTTTGCTCTCTGGCCTCTTAAATGCTTCCTAATCTAAAGAGAGTTGAGACTTTTGACTCTTCCCGTTACCTACAAAGAATCCTGCTCGCTCTGACCAAAGCTGACTCCATTTCAGTGAGGCATGGTATGGAAAAACTACATAGCTGAAGTTTTCAGGCTGTTAATTGCTGATCCCAGGACTTGAATCTGCCCATCTGAGATGCAGAGGTTCAGAACTTTAAATACTCTCTCCTACTGAATTGAGAAATGTGAACACTGCTGTGAAGCTCAGTGAAGAGACAAACAGCTTTGCTCCGTTTTCACACAACATTGGCCAGTTACAAATACTCAAAACGAGTTGATATACAGACTTAAAAACACAGACCAAAACTGCACAGAGAAATATGAACACTGCTGGGAAGTTCAGTGAAGAGACAAAAAGCCTTTTTCCATTTTCAAATAAAGAGTGACAGTTACTCAAAACTCAAAGAATACTCCAAGCAAGTTGATCTACAGACTAAAAAACAATACAGGGTTCCCATTAAAATGAAAAACTTGAGTTCAAGTTAAAGCATTCCACAATCACATTTTCCATGCCTTTAAAAGCCTGGGAAGTTTTGGAAAGTCATGGATTTTGTGGTGTGCAATGAAATGGTGACAGTAGTCCTTCAAGGATAACACGTCCATGTATTGTAACATAGCAGCAAATTTATTTTCTGAGGCTGAAAACGTAACGTGGCTCTAATATGTGTCTGTGTGACAGCATTTGTTTACATTCATTCTTCATTTTGGCCCTGCATTTCATCTCTCCCTCCATGTTGGCCAGCTAGCTGAAAATACAGTGACAGGCAAGTGGGGCAAGAAAAAAATATATATATTATGTGTCCTTAAAGTCATGGAAAAGTTTTGAAACTTTGTCCATAAAATGTGTGAAAACCCTGCTTTTAGTTTTTATGCACAAAGGATATTATAGCATGTATGTTTTGTACTTTTTAAAGAGAACAGTGATTGGAGGAACTTCAGAGGCTAAAATAAAGGAAAGAACCTAAGTAAAAACGATCAAAAGAGGAAAAATAAACATGGTCAATGTTTTTTTCTCACATTTGCAATACAATGATGGACATCAGTTGGAGGTTTAGGAAAGATTACAGATCACTGAGATTTATGAGTTTAAACTGATGGCACCTCAAAACTGATAATCTTAATAAATTCTTTTTCTTATTGTGTATGTATTTCCTCTGCATACCAGTGATTGGATGAAAAAGAGGAGCAATTCAAATATTTTTCATCTGACAATAGAGGGAGCAGATGAGGACTCTGCAGCCCTTACTGGCGAGGGAATAGCGAGAGGAAAGAAGTGAATTTTGGGAGGAGAGAGGATGGTGGCATTTATAATCTGTGTGACGCACAAGGTGGACTCCTTTCTGTGTGTGTGTGTGTGTGTGTTCCTGTTATTTATAGTCCTGATTGGCGTCATCAGCTCTGAACAACCCACTGCTGTTTCAGAAAGTCACGCTGCGATGCAACATGTTAACCATCAGCATGCATCATGGCCCACACCCAACTACACACCGAGCTGTCACACACTGTGCGCGCGTGTGTGTGTGTGTGTGTGTGTGTGTGTGTATGTGACAGCTAATTCACATTGTGAATAAACCTCCTCTATCAGCTGTGCTGCAAACATGAGATTTCTACCAACACAAGTCCACAAGTCAGTGTAAACACATAAGAAATAATGAAGGAAAATCATCCTGTGATCAGAACTCATCCTTCTTACAGAAACTATATCTTTTCATTCTTCATTTTTGAGACATAGTCTCATCCCTGATGTTTAATTTGAATACATTTTCCTGGCTTTTCTTTTCTTTTTATGGACATTTTCAACTGTGCTTTAAAAACCTTGAGCGAAAACAGCAGAAAGTTTTTATGCTTAGCTGCGAAATGTGACAAAGTTTAATGGAAACAGATTTGGTGAATAATTTCTGACATGAAGCAATGTGGCTTAGCACGCCACATGCCACTGAAGATCTGAAAACATCGGATCTCTGTGGAGCGACGACGAGACTAACACTCCTCAGATTAAAACATGAGACTTAGAGAAATGTCATATTTCCGTGGTTTTCAATTTGTTTATCATCAGAGCACTTTTTTGGATGGAGCAAGGTTTACCACATCTCAACTACACATGCTGCCCACATTGTTTTGATACAAAGCTGGTTGAAAATCAGAGAAAGTAGCCCTTCAATTGTACCACAGACTGAGTGGATGATCCCAAAATGAGGTCAGATCCTTTATATTCTGTCATACGTCTGTCACTTAGGCATATTATTGTATTATATTTGGGAATATTTTTGGGAATATTTTTTTCAGGGAGATTTTTAGCATGATTGCAGATAATGTGCTTTAATTTAACTGGAGTCTGTTTTTTGGAGGGTGTTCAGCTTTTACAATACAAAAACATCAAAGGACAAAAAATAGAGTTTAAGTACAAAAAAAACAATTGAAAAAAAGTTACATCACTCAATTATTTTGAAATGATCTTAAATATAATATTCCCCTTTTTTTTTAATCTTTCTAAGAACAGAAAAAAACATAGCTATAAAGCTGAACCAATTTTGTGCCAAACCGGTAGCAAGTACATATCTGTCTCCATGTTACATGCAAATCTGTTGTTCTCCTTTCAACTTAATGCCAGATCATCGACGCCAAGTGTGTCTCAACATGTTTTCAGTGTGTTCTCGGAGCTTCAAAGTGTCACTGCAGGAACTGCCAGAGTCACCAAACCCCATAAAAACCGAGTGAAAGCACTGTAAAACTGCTGCGAGTAGCAATTCAGACAGGGGGTGTTTTTTTTTCAGGTTTTGGTGTAATTATGACTTTAAAAAAATACATGAGGGAAAAAGGTTTAGTTGAGCTTAAACTTAATCTTGGTAGTGTTATTTTAACCCATTCATGAAGCACTTTATGTGGTGAGTTGATGGAGCTTACTGGAAACACTTTGGCAGGACAGAGTCACTCGGTGGAAAAGGATCCAGCACGCTGACGTTGTGGTCCATTTGTCATCTGACAGAGCACTGCAGCACTTTCAGACTACTGGAGGAGGCTGCTGTTTTTATTTTGTTTTTAAATATGGCTAGGCTCCATAAATGCTGCATCCTACACTTCCCAAAATTCACGCAACATCTGCACTTTAAATGTGTGGTCTCAAGCCCAATCAGAGAAAATTAGTGTAATCTTACAGAGAAGAAGCAAATAAAACAATCTAAAACAAAAAAGATCACTCAGTTAAAATTGATGAAATGGTTAAAAGAAAGCAAAGAATAAATCTGGTTAGATTAAAAAAAAAAACAAAACAAAAAAACCATCATGGTTTAGCTTAAAATAAGTTCCCTACACTTGTTGCAAGCGTAATGTAACTTCATGTGACATACGTCACCAGCATTGCGTGCTACACTGGCACACTGTCATTATTCCAAGAACTCACTTTTTTAGTACTTTTCAGTTTTATGCAGGACACAAAAAGCGGTCTCCAGCCGAAACTAAGCAAACTTTCTCACACTTTTCAATATGGCAGTTGTTCAGTGTCATGAAAGTGCTGCCTGTCTCTACCACTTGAGAGTCCCTCGGTGCGCCGGTTTCTGACGCTGAGGACTGCTGTCTGAACATCAGCATCTGACGAGTTGGGAGTGAGACCGGGGTTTCAGATTGAAATCTGGTGTTGGCTGGGACAACACTGCTTTTGGCTAATTAACAAATGCTAAAAGTTAGCACAGACATGGATTTTGGCATCTACAATTCTACAATTCTACAATTTCATTTAGCAGACGCTTTTATCCAAAGCGACGTACAACACAAGCAAGAATTTAGACTTAAGGAAAAAACCCTTAGTAAGTGCAAAAAGTGCTTCAGGTGTGATTGGTCACAGGTATTGCCGTCATGGCATCATGGCATCATGGTTAACATGAAGCAACACACACACAGCTTCTGTTGCACTTCGTCTGTTTTCTCTGAGGCTTTGTTTCTCAAAAGCTTGGATGTGTAGACAAAGGTTTAGAGACAGTTTACTTTTTTTGTTGCCCTTTTTGTATTTAAGTTGTTATGTCCCTCTAGGCCTGTTTGTTTTAGACCACTTTCACTCTTTGCTGTTGGTGTCTCGAGATGTCGGAGGTCTGACAGCTGAGGTTTGTTCTTCTTGTTCCTTTTACCGTCAGTATGAGCCGCTCTGGATGAAAGCATCGTCTCCAAAACCCAAAATGTGAGACAGCTCAGAGTGCTGTGTGGGATGTTCTGACAGTTTGATAGATAGAGGAAAGACTGGGCCACAGTTTGGCTGCAGGATTTCGGCTTGAGGTCTGGGGATGTTGTGGTGGCACTCATGAGAAACAGTATCTGCGCCCACACAAACACACACACAGACACACAGACACACAGACACACACACACACACAGACACACACACGCACACACAGTGCCCGGCAGCTATAATGTTCCTGTCCACAGGCAAAATGAGAGACAATCAAGTATCATTTCCTGTGTTACTCTCTGTTCCATGTTTGCTACATCGGCGGGAGGAAAGTTGCGTCTTCCTCGTGTATATTTGTGACAGACAGAAAGACAGAGACACAGGGGATGAAGTCTGTCAGACAAGATAAATCCTTTCAGTGAATCATGAAACTTTGCTCCCAGTTTTAGATTTTCTGAAGGGTATTTGTCAGTCTACTTCCACCTTTTAGAAATTCAGCACAAAGCTCGGGTTTCAAAGTGTTAATCCCGCATTGCAAATGATCAGAGACAGTAAATCGCCAATGATCACGAACCACTGTGGCTTATATGTGGATTAAAATAAGTACAGTTAACAATTTGAGTTCCACAACAATCCAGCTTGTATGTGTGATCTATTCTTTCAAAAGACAAATATAACGCGTTAATTTGAAGGCCTAGGCGACATTTGAGAGAAATAAAACATTTAGTGGGAATAAGCCTTCTCAAAGATCAACCTTAGACCCCTTCTTTGTCTTTTTTGGGACTGGGAAACAATTCCATCAGGCCTACGTGCAGCATCTTGCTCAAAGGCACCTCAGCTGTATGTTTAGGAAACAAGCTGTCCATGTTTTGTATCAGCTCATTTTTTTATTGATTACAGCATCTTTCGAGGTGTTAACTCCTTTACAAAGTTCAAACCATGATGAAACACAGAAAGACAAACATAAAAACAAAGTAAAAATATACAACGGATGTACTATCAGCCAGTATATGATCAGTGTGTATAAAACAAAGCCTCCGCGCAGTGCAGAGGCGCAGCCGCGTACTGCGTCTACAAGCGAGCTCATTCACTCCTCTCTCATACAAAAATAAAGCTACAAACGTCCTGGTCAAATGGTCACTATCCTCTCTGTCTTTTACACCATTTCCTTCATCTGAACCGACATCAAGAAAAAAAAACAACTTTGCAATGGTGCAAATAAAACTGATCCATAAGTAGTGTCTTCCATGTTGAGTTCTGTGACAAAATAAATGTGTTTTGCTCCAGATCAGTTTTGGATTTTAAGATTTGTGTATGCCTCAGCTGGTTTAAACACGTCAGCTGAGCATTATTTAAATATTGTACCACATGTGAGCTCGGTCAGTTGAAAACCCGCTTGAGCTGTGATTTCAGTATCTGGACACAATCCATTCAGGCTTCTGTGAGGACAGCTGGCGCCTCCTGGTGGTCAGCTGGTGGCTATGCGCTCTGAACAGCACTCTGTGGACTGGAGGACTCTGCAACGACAAAAAAATTTAAATGAAATAAAACAATATTTCACACTTATCAGCCAATTATTAGTTTTTCACAGATGTACTGGTATCCATGTTGGCCAATAAGAAATTACAGATGATATTTAACCTCTTAAGACCTGAGCGCTTGTTTGATATGCATTTTTTATCTCTTTGCTATTTGGGCTTATTGGACCCCGATGAGTATAAAAACTAAGCAAAAATGCTGTCAACATATGTGGACACTCAGTCTGAATTTCCTTAAAACACAATAAAGTCACCTTTGTGTAATAGAGTGGAAAACTCTTTATTTCCACCCTGAACACAGCATTTTTTTCCTGACTGCTTTTGCATGTATTAATAACACATAGAAACATATTTTTGAACATGTTTTGATAATCACAGTGCAAACAGCTACAGTAAGACATCATATGCTTGTAACAAAATATAAAACATTCAAAGCATTTGCATTGTCACTGTTGCATATTAATAACACATACAAACATATTTTTAACATGTTTTGAACGTCATAGTGCAAAAAACAAAATAAAACAAAAAATGCCCCTTTTGGACAGTCACAGCTACAGTATGGCTCATTTGAAATGCTGCAAACAGTTTCAGGAAGACATCATATGCCTATAACAAAGTATAAAACATTCAAAGCATTTTGCATTTGCAATGTAAAAAAAAAAAAAAAAAACAAGAAAAAACTAAGAATGCCCTTTTCCCTTAGGAACATGTACACAACTATGTGTGAAAGGCTGTGTAACAGTTGCGATCGGCTTGCAAGCACAAGAACACCTTGCAGGTCGCGCAACGCACTCGGGTTCTCCCAGTGCAGCCTGCTGCTCTGCAGCGCGCTGCATTCTTCAGGCTGATCATTTCTGGGAGATGTGCATTAGCCCCCTCCGCGGACTGAGACATGGGGCACTGTAGTCACTGGACGTTTTTTTCCCTTGTTTTGAATCGTCTTCTTCCTCTGACACTTCTGAAAATTCTGCATCGTCTTCTTGACTGTGATGCTGGGCCAAGAGGGTGTTAGCCACTTCCATACGGAACTCAAGGAACTGCATGATGCTCTTCTTTGGTGCACCACATGTTGTGAGGTCTTTGCGGTACAGTATCCAGCTGTTGGCTAAAGCCAGATCTGTGAAGTGCATAAGCATTCGCATTGTCCACTTCTTAGTACGAGCGCTCATGCGATAGTAGCTGATCATTCTGTCAACCAAGTCAACTCCACCCATCTTGAGGTTGTACTCACGGACAATGCTTGGTCGCGAGACAGACACATATTGTTTCAGTTTTTTTGTCCCAGCGCTGGCAGGTGTCTTCGGGCTGTGTACCATGAACAACAGACATCATCAGTACTGGTTTGTTGTCGTACCACTTCACTACACACAAACTTTCCATCTTCAGTGGAAACTTCTGTTGAGGTACCTCTTCCTGTGTTTTTCATGGTTATGTCAGTGGGTAACTTCTGCACTGCTGCAGCGACCGGTTTTTCATTACTGTACCAGTCACGTACAGCTCCTTCTTCATCAGTTGTTCCGCACACTGGATGCTTGTGAAGAACCGGTCACAATACACTTTTGTGCCACGATGCAGAGTTTGACACAGACGAGCCATGACTAAGCTTCCCAAACCCAGACCCTCTGGTTCTTCAACCTGCTCAAGCAGTGCACCTGCACCTTGATACAGATCAAGGTCCAGCACAATGCCATCTGCTGTAGCACAAACAAAGTTCTTTATGCCAACTGGGTTTGGCTTCATTGGCAGATATTGTCTACATGGACAGGCTTCTGTGAAAGGTATCATCTGCTCATCGATCGATACGCATTCAGGTCGAGTCTGAGACCTGCAGCCTTGCAGAATCCGATCCAGAAAAGGCCTCACCTTCCAGAATTTGTCACTCCTCCTCAGGTCTTCTGGCACATCATCATCAATTAGCACTTTTAATGATTGCCTCAGTCTGAAGAATCTGTCGCGCGTGAATCTGTCAGTGATGGCAGTGAATCTCAAGGCTTTGGACCAGTACATCCTGATTTTTGGGTATCGGACGCAGGACATCAAAATACAGGCACCAAAAAAAAAAATGGTAAACCTCATCTACTGATGTGTTGAGTGGGTCCCCACTCCTGGCTAGTGACATAGCATTAGAGCAATCTGAAATAATTTTCATCAAATCTTTGTCTATGTACTGTTCAAAATAGTTTAGTGGGGTCCAGCCATGTCTGTCCTGCTCAGTATCGTCCTCATGTTCAAACTCGGCAAGGTTTGGCGTCAATGGAGTAGCCCTCCAGCGCATTCCACGTCCTGCATAATCAGAATCAGAATAAAAATAGCACTTAGTGCAAAAAAGTTACACATTTACCCATACAGGCAATTCACTGAGGTGTATTGGTGCAATTGCATGCAACAAAGTTAAATCTGAGTGGACGTTTCTAAGAAATTTGAAGATTTATCTTCAAGGTGTGCCAAAATAAAAACAATTACCTTTATTGGATTGTCCCTGAGGGCTTGGTCCTGGTGTTGGCTCTTCTGGGCCATTATTTGAGTCATCAGGTTCAATCCGTTGTGTTTGACGGACGACGACGTCTGGGAGTGTGGGATCTGGCGTCATAGTCTGAACCTGTCCCTTCCCTGTCCCTGTCCCTGAATCTGTCAACAAGTGAAGTAAATTAGCACACTGCTACAAACATTGAATGGTGCTGTGTCTATATGTTTTCCTCCCAATCCTTCACCTAGCCTTGAAGCCCCAACTGCCTAAAATAAACTAATATCCACTGGGTCTTTGCTAACCATTATTTTCACAACAGAGACGTTTACGTCCCCTGCTGTGCTCAGTGGGAATGGGGTCTTCTTCACCACTACTGTCATCCTCACTGCTGCTTTGAACCTGTGGTGGGGGATGATAATCAGCATCCAGGATGGCATCATTGTTGTCAGACAAATTATCCAAATCTGACTTGTCTCCATCAAGTAGCCAGATTAGCTCCAGTGCTCTTTCCACAGAAAAACGCTCTGAAAATAAAATCATGAAAAAATCAAATACAAATCCATGTAATTTATGTATATATGTATTTATTTTTTATTTATTTCACTGGGACAATGTACAGTTTTTTAGCTGCACTGGAATTAGCTATAAGCCTATTTATAGCTGCTATTCCTGGGCACATTGAACTTTTTCTTGTACTCGTCGCCCTTTTGAATTCTTCCGGTAGTGTGTAGTACTCTTCTGTTACCACTGTGTGGTAGCGTAAGTATTCACGTGGCCATAAGGCCCCAAGTAAGCGGAATTAACTACTATGGTAATTTTTTACCAAAATGTGATGTCCACACATGTGTACGCAAGGTCTTAAGAGGCTAAGTCCCCGTGTTGTTACCTGTGTGCAGCGTGGCCGTCTTTATCCGGCTTTCCTCCAGCGTTAAGAAGCAGCTGCTCTTCTCTGTAGTCGCGTCTCCTGCCTCGATATCGCAGGTCACCACCATGATGGGACCCCTCCCCCCCTTCAGATGGACCTGGATGCTGTCCTGAGTCAGCACACACGACAGCCTGCGTCAGCCTGATGATGCTGCTTTTATTCTGTCTACCTCCTGAATGTATCAGTCAGTGATGCAGAAAATGCCTGTATCTTCTGTTGTTTACCTCTTTGGGCGCAGGAACTTCCAACTTGGTTTCCTCCGGAGCTTTGACGACGATCACCGTCTGCTCCTCGAAGGCTCTGACCCGGCTGATGTCCTCATGGGTCACATAAGCCAACGTGCAAGAAAAGTTAAAGAAAACCTGCTTCATTGTTTTACACAACTGTTTTAGTCCACAAACTAAAATTAAAAGAAAGAAAAAAAAAAACACATTTTAGGCGTAAAGGGTTAAACTGAAGGTTTACAACATGTGACAAATGAATCTCTGGAAGGATATGCGGCGTTGTCCATGTCGTCGGTCATGTCGAAGAGCTGCTGGGCGCAGCTTTTGATGAGGCTGTCGAGCGTCTCCTCCACCAGCTTCAGGTTCTCCAGCTCTCTCTCGAACTTCTGCTGGTTCTTCCACAGAAAGCTGGAGATCTGACAGCTTCCTCTGCACAGACCACAGACAGCGCCATTACTGCGACGCTTGACGGCAACACACGAGACGTTTTTTCACTTGCGTTAAAGGGCAATCTTGACTTTGGAAATTATAGTTCTGAAGAATATCGATACAAGACGGAGCATAAATAATGTAAATTGAAGCTGCAACTAGTTCTTTTCACTGCTTATTCATTTGTTTATTTATTTTTATGTATATATATATATATATATATATATATATATATATATATATATATATATATATATATACATATATATATTTTTTTTTTAATTCATTTTTTTGAAAAAAAAATTCAATTTTTTATGTCTGAAAAATACCAAAGATATCAACTGTACAATTTTCTAAACGGAGAAAAGCAGAAAACCTTCCATTTCTGAGAAGCTGAAATCAGCAAATGTTTTCAGTTGAATTGTTGGCAAATTTAATGGCGATACGCTCATCTATTCATTCTATTAATTGTGTATGACAGCCAATCATTGACTAAAATTACAGAAATGCTAGGATATGAATGTTTATGTTACAAACAAATAAAATCCAATGTATTGATTTCAGACCCTTTTTTTTTTGTTTTCTTTTGGGCTATAATGACAAATATGTGATTTGCTGTCGGTCATTATTAACACGAGCCAACATGGACTATTAAAGAATATAATTCCATAAAACACCAAAATATAGACGCAAACATGCGCAGTGAATGACGCAACCTAAAGACATCTCCTCACACCCCGTCTCCATCTGTTCACTCACATCCACTTGACCTTGTTGGCCGACTGCTTCTCGATGAGGCTGATGTCTTCCAGGACGTTGATGATGTCAAAGACTCGCCGCCTGCGGGTCTGCAGGCTCGTGGTCGCTTGCCGGAGGTCAACCGAGCTGTCCGGAGCATTCAGCAACAGCTCCAGGAAACGCTGCGTCAGCGTCCCCAGAGACACATCTGAATACACACCAAGAGTCAAAGATACGACTCTGAACATCTTTCTAAACCTTTACAGAGTTTACTTTCATCTGTGTTAATAAAAACAGATTAAAAAACAATAATAATAATCATTTCTACCAATCATCTTGTGCTTGAAGTCTGTATCTTATCCTTCATGTTAAATAATGTCAAATACGTAAAAGGTGAGGTCTTTAAGGTTAGACAGAAGCACTCACCTGCTGTGACTCTCTTGGTCTGGATCCTCTGATTAGGGCTGATGCTGGAAAGAAGAGAAGAGATATCAATCAACTTTCAGCTAAATTTGTCATTTCTGTAAAGCTTATGAAAAATACGCTTTGTGCCAACGTGTGCAGGAACTATTTCAGTGTCCCGCAATACCTGCACATGACACTGGCCCCCCACAAGACTTGGAGCAAAAAATACGACTGAAGCAAACATTTATTTTAAGCAGGGCTATCGAACAATTCATTTGGTGAACTGCTGCATTTCTGTAGTCAATCTCGATTAATTGCATGTTTAAAATTCTTTTACTTTGCATTTTAAAACAGTTGTGAAGTCCACATTGACAAGTCTTAATCGGGAATCAAGTCAATGCAAAGTAATTGCATTAATGATCTTGACTTTTAGATGAATTTCTTTCCAATCAGTGCAGTGCTGATGGGCCTTGAAACAATAACTTAGAGGTTGGAGACAACTTCTCTGTGCTTATTTCTTAAAGGACTACACTATTTTTTTGGATAATTTTCTCTTAAAAAAAAGTGCTTTGCCACTTTTGGTTATGCGGTTGCCCGCTGACATCATTCTGATGAAGCAGTCAGAAACACGTAAGATGAAAACCAGAAGCAGAGGTGTGTTTTACCCCGTCGTCTTGGCCTCTGGAGTCGTCATGGCACCCAGATCCTGAAATTCAGAAAGTGACAACCGCAGATGAAAACAGCTCTGGATACATCTGACACATTGTAAGTTTGGTATTCAACATTGAAGAGACTGACATTACAAAATCTGCAGGGTTCCCGACCCTTTTCACGGATAACATTTCAAAACTTTTCCATGACTAGTGAGCATACATGAAGGGAGAGACACAACGGAGTAGGTTTCATTTCAAATTTGGGGAGAACACATATGAAACAGGGGGGGTTGAATAATTTCCAGCATTTCGCTATATTTTTATGCACCAATTTGTGCCATTTCTGCATCAATTTATGGTTTAAATGTCTTTTGTTTTGAAGAAACCTTCGTGACGATAAACAAAAACATCCTCACACACTGACGCATATTAAAGATTCGTAATGCTGACAGCTTCAGGAAATAAACGAGCATTAATGTTACATTACATGGACAGGTATCCCTGGAAGATTTCTGTAACGACTTCTGTACACACAACAAAAATCCATGACTTTTCCAAAACTTTTTTTTAATTTCATGACATTTCCAGGTGACCGTGGGAACCCTGAATCTCGCTTGTTACAATCATGTTGCAGTTTTGGGAGTTATTACATGTTATTACTAAAAACAAAATGTTTTACAGAGAGATTCTATTGACACCCATTAAAACCGTCTCTGTCTAAAGAACCTGCATCACATCTGGAAGCATTTAAACATGATTTTTTTGGATCTGTTGTTTATTCAGGTCGGATATTTTGATAAATCAAAAGATAATAAACTTGAATGGGACCTACTTTATGGCACATATGTATAAAAATATGCAGTTTAATATTCAAAGAGAAAATGTGGTGACAGAGTAACTGTCCTGACCTGCTGTGGTGGATCCACTGCAGGAGGCTCTGGTGCCGGAGGCTCCACGTGAGCAGGACCATCATCCCCACCGTCATCTGCATCATCTTCATCATCATCACAGCCGCCACCGGTGGCCCACTGATCTTCTTCCTCGGACGATTCGGCTCCCCAGGGGCTGATCAAGGGCCCGTCCAGACAAGGGGGCATGATGGGAATGGCGTCACTGTTGACCCCGTTGGTGGAGATGTCCTCCGGCAGGAAGTGGTCCTCACAGATTAAATGCTGCTCCGTGGAGTCCTGCTTGTCCGTCTCCCTCAGCGCCGCCAGCCATACCTGAGCAAAGTCAGCAGCGTTACTGCAAAATGTCCCTGCTTACAGTAGAGGTCATTTGTCAAATTAATTTTATTCGAAATGTCTCATTTAAATTTTTGCCTCAACAGTTTGCATCAACCTGGTTCTGTTTTTAAACTGAAAATGATTTCGTATCAGCTTTGGAAAAAGAAATACTCACACACATATGTGTTTATTTATGTTGGGGGGAGGGTCACACATTTTCCCCCAATCCCTCAGAGAGATTTAAAAAAACCTGTAGCTTTGAGGAGGCTGATCTAATCTAATGAATAACGTGCAGTCCCTTGTTTCCCGTTATTTCCAATGGAAATTTCCCACCGTGTATATTCCCGGATTTCTGCAAACCCTTGTTTTTGGTAATGCGTGGTGTTTTTAGCCAAAAAGCTATGCTAACAGTCTAACTTAACGTAACGTTAGCCAGATAACCGTATGTTAGATTTGGTCAAATTTTCACGTGACCGTACCTTGACTCGTGCGGGGTCTTTGGGGAAGTTGAAGAACCTCTTCGGTGGCCGGTTGAAGATCCCCCGGTTTGCCTCGCGGTTCGGACATCCAGAGACAACACACTTCCCCATGATGCCGACGTCTCCTCTCCCCCCGAACCGAGCCGGGCTACCGGCTCACCGAGCCCCGTTATTAACCGATAACAAGCGCCACAATACGACTAACGTTGCCCGGTTTGTTTATGTGTCGTGTGTCGCCGCTGCTTTTCAGACCGGAAAAGGTGTGTTTATGAACCGGAAATACAACAACGGAGGGAGATATAGCAGAGCGCGCCAAATGAGCGCCATCTACTGCCTGAAGCCCGTTATTACACATCTACACAATAATATATATATGTGTGTGTGTGTGTGTGTGTGTGTGTGTGTGTGTGTGTGTGTGTGTTTATTTTTTTAATCCATTATCTGGTTTTATAACTTATAAAGGTACAAAACTGAAAATCATGACAATGAAATCTCATTGCTTATATGAGATTTCCGGCACTTTTTATTTTAAGAGGAAAACATGAGGACTGAAGTTTAAAATTATAGCCTATATGTTTATATAGACTATTCGATATACTATACTATTTCATAAAAAATGTTATTACGACTATTACAGTTCCATTTATAGCTTATACTCAGGCCTATATAAGCTACTATATCTTTAACCTCTACTAGCCCTATATTATACAATAGCATATAACATCCCATAGCCTACCTTGTTTTAGGGATGATCGTTACTGAATTTTTTCCCCAATATCCAATATGCCTATATTTAGCAACTCATTTGGCCGATAAGCAACGCCACGTTTTTTCCCACCTATTTTTAGTGTTTATCTAGTCTTTTCTGTGGTAGAATTAACATCATATTATGTGAACTCTTATCATAATGGCCCCCCCATTATAGTGTTGCAGCTGGTATGGATGGAAATAATTTTAATTATATTATAACCCTTTTAACAATACACCATATTATTATTTCAATAGTTTATTGTAATGTTGTATACTACACCATATGTTGTATAATTTGACATGACATGGAAATAATCAAGTAAAGTGTATGCTTCAAAATTGTATTTAAATGTGGTGCTTGAGTAAATGTATTTAGTTACATTTTACCAGCAACCAGTCCTGAGATTATTATTATGTCATGGTTATTATTAATTAATCAATTGTCAGCAGAGGTTTTGAAGCTCCACAAGTTGATTTTTATACATTTAAGCAAACAGTTTCATCAAAGACAGAAAAAAACACACTTATATTAACTGTTCATTATAAACTTCCTGAATCAGCTTCCAATTGAAAACCAGAGCAGGTGCTGATCAGTGTTGCAACACAAGATTTATTCAGAGCAAGAGATGCCAACACCAGCATGATAAAAATTGTACAAACTTCACAAGTCAAATTAAAATATCACGTAGCGTATCTCGTGACCTTAAACATACAGCAAAAATATCAACAAAACCCATGCCATGTGGTAAGAAAACTGTTGTTGAAAGTTTGCGAGTAACACAGAAGAAGGGGTAAGAGGAGAGAAAATGAATGTTGTATAAAAACCCCTTATCAATGCACCGCTGAAAAGAAACTGTAACATTTTCATAAACTGATGATTTCACAAATATTCATATGGATTTCTTTTGCATTCTAGCATGTCACATGTTAGTGTTGAGATTCTCTATGTAAATAGTTACAGTTTAGCTTTTACATCTGATATTACAATATCTAGTCTATTGACTGTCTTTAAGTGGCAGAATTGTGCTTTAACTCCCATTTCCTTTGTTATCAGTAAGAATAACTGACTGAATAAAAAATACAAGCCGTCAGTCTATCTAATGCAGTAGTTTACTGGCAGGAAGCTGCGGACACAAAGCTTTGGACAGAGATGTGAAGTCAGGGATGAGGCTTAGCAGTAAAAGTCCAAAGAAGATGTATCTTTAAAGGAAAACTCCCGTTTGGTGTTTGTTTTTCCTTCCTATGGGAAACTGTTAAATGTGTCAGTCATCTAAAAATGATCAGAAGCTGGTAAACATCATGTTTAAGGGGTCAGTCACTTGAAATTATTTTCCATAGGAGCTATATGGTGCTTACATTAGTGAAGGTGTATATTCCAACCTAATGTGGCACATTCTTTGACATACGTGGTCTTTTACATCATTTTCATACATTCATATATTTGGACTATACTTTAATTGTAAGGGTTAAAAAACTAATCATATTATTTAAGTGACAATTTTGACCCCTTTCCCTGTTGAAAAGCATTCTGGGAAATGTAGGAAATTACAAACTGTGCTAAAAATAGTGGAGGCAGGTTAAGGTATGACACTGAACCAGACTGATGATTTTTGGTGCTTTAGAAATCCAGTTATTTTCATTCGTTGTCAGTTTGGTAGCCTATGGCGGATGGCTTTATAGACTCATGAGTCTATAGGCCAAAGTTTCTGTGGATAAGAGGCTAGCTTAAAGTTCCCTAATTCATCCAGAATTGACCCAGAGGAAGTAAATTTAAGCTGCGGTTTAAAAAAAAAAAAAGTATAATCTTTTGTTTCAACTCGTTTGGGTACACAAAACAGAATTTTAAGCTCTATGATTGGACATTATGTCTTGGCTTCCTGATACTTACGAAAATAAATAAATAAATTAAACAAAAGGTAACATTTTAGCGAGAAGCTTATCAGTGCGGTTCAGCAATCTGTTTTTGGTTTTTCTTTTTAAATTGTTTGAACATTAAAAAAATACTTTAAGGTTATCAGTTTAAGGGGACTACAGGGGGAGTTTTCCTTTAAAAAACAAATCAAATCAGTGAAATTCGTTCCAGGTTGCTTTCAAATAAGAATCACCGGCACAAAGTCTTGTCGAAGTCACAGTTTCCACAAACTCGCTGTACAGTTTTTGCTTCAGTTACCACGTGATAATACTTTGACATACTCCAATAAAGTGCATGCATGATCGACGGTGTTGAGAAAACATTTTCCATCAGTACTGTGATTGCAGACTGAATGTCATCGTAAGGCCGATTCAGATCAAATACTCAGTTGGTAAATTCAGTGCGCAGACGTCGCGTTACGACTGCTGGCTCTAGTTTTTATTCATCTTTTCAAGAACAATCAAAGATAATAAAAAAGTGCTGCTTGGTCATCAAGTCGTCTGGCATCATGTCCCATTGTGGCTCACACAATGAGATGCATGACTGGAAAGACGTTTTCTACAGAACGAGTGCAATATACAATGACGGATGGGGACGTTTGACCCTGTAAGTCCAGTGGAGCCGTCAGCCTTTAGAAAGAAAAATCATATCTACAAATCCTTTCGCCTGCCGAGTGCCTCTTAATCAACAATAAAAACATCAAAACATGGAAACAAAGGTGTCCCTGTGCAAAGTCGAACATGACAGAACCAAAGTCCTTTCACCCGCGTCAGATTCCTAAAACATGATTGTAGTAAAAGGTTTATACAAAACGCAATACATTTATAGTTAGTAAAAAGATCTATCAGCTCTTTGCTAGTTTTATTCATAAGAAATTGCATATACCCAAACATTTTTTCATATAGATTGCATCCCATATCTAAACAAATGATTTAATATTATCACACCAATATTGCTGACAAGTTGTCCTATTAGCTAGTCAAGGTTGATGATTAAAATAAATTCAGAATGGCAGATTGTCTCCTACATTTTCTGTAGCCATTGGTCTTTCCCGCTTCATTCTCCGCATGAACAAAGAAAAGCGACAGAACAGTGACAGTTTGAAACGAAACAACTCCGAAGGGGATGATGGGATTTGCACCAGTAAGTTTCCGTGTCATGATGTTTGAGATCTTCTTGCTTATAGCATTGGTTCTTCTCGTAATTTTAGCTAAAGATTTACAGTAATATTAGTGTCAACTTCCAAAGATTACAAAAATGAATGAATTACATCCATTAAACAATCTCCAGCTCTGCAGCTCGTGAGAAAAGCCTTTCGAAAATGATTGCTCTTCGAGTTCCCCGCTCTGCTCCCCGTTAAACCCGTGACGCCCAGTTTTTTTGATGTATCGCGTTAAAATAAGAAATGATTCAAGCTTACAATAAATAAATACATACATATACACTAGAATGTGCATACATTAGCAGCTATAAACAGTACATCACATTATATTAGGTCATATGAAAATGTACAAAACGTGGATGTTCTTTTAAAACATTGTTTTTCAAAGCAAGGCAACAACAATCAAAATAATTTAAAAAAAGAGATACCCATGGAGTTGAGAGCATAACAGCAGAAGAAATAAAAGAACTATGGTAGTTTACAGCAGCAAAAAACAACCCATTCCCCTCTTTTTGATTTTTTTTGTTGTTGTTTTTGCTTTGCATTTGTTATTTTGGCCTCTGTCAGGGCTAGACCTGGATACCCTGAACGGCCTGTTTGATGTTCTCCAGCAACGCCTTGTTCTCCGGGCTCTGGTACTGGTCCTGATGAGTGTACATGTCTGTCAACGTACTCACATAAGTGTCAAAGTTCTGTTCATTCATTGGCTCCTGTGAGAGGGAAGAAACCCATGAAGAAACAAACAATCAGAGGTATTAGAGTTTGTGTTTTTAGTCAGTCAGTATATTTCTATAAAACACTGTGGGGAAAGGTTTGGAAGACAAGTGGGCAGCAAGGGAGAAAGGGAACACCATCAAGGAAGTATGGCTCGATTACACAAACTCGCTGAAATACTCCTCCTTTATTACATTTTAAGTATTTAATTAATATCTATACTTCAGCCTGTGAAGGTCTACGAATGCAACCTTAAACCATGCAAAAATTAGGAGAGGGATGGTTAGCGGGTGGATAGATGGAAGGTTAATGTTTAGCATATGGAGACAAAATCAGGATGTTAAAAACTGATGGGAGGTTCGTGGGCAGATGAAAGACACAGAACTGGTTTTTCAACCTAGCGACTTGGAGTGTAAGTTGTAAAGATAATTCTCAGAGACAGAGTAGATAATCTTATTGATTATCCCCACTAAGCAAAGCAAACAAGCACTGGTATTTTTAAGTCATATTTATTTTGTTCAATTTCTATTGGAAATGTCATGAATTCTGTTTGTATGGATGAGCACAGTTAGTTTTACATGTGGAGTCCCACAAGGCTCGATTTTAAGCCCAGTTCTTTTTAACCTGTATGTGCTTTCTGAGGCCAGTATCCATGGAAATTCCATACACAGAGAACATTTCTGCATCTTAAGATTTATGTCCAGTGCCAATGCAGGAACTGGTGTGGCCTATATGCAGTGGGCTAGGAAAAAGGGTTGAGAGGCATACAGCACATTGCATTTTTGTTATTTATCAGAATTTGAATTATTTTACTTTTTGTGTCATAAATTACATTCAGATATTTCTAAGAGACAGGGCAGCTTTGGTTTAAAAATGAGTCTTACTGGCTTAACCCCAGTGGGCAAAGCAAACAAGCATTGGTGTTTTTATAATCAAATTTAAATTAGTTAGAGTTTGTCTGGTAAGGTTGTGATTTCTGTTTGTTTGGATGAGCACAGAGTTCTACTCTACTCTACTTGCCTTTTTTTGGTTTTCCATTAGGAAAAAGTACCTGGTACCTGGTACCTGGTACTACCTTTTTTAGTACCTGCTCTCCTGGGGTTCCAAAAAAGGCCGGCCGGGTACTAAGGTGTACTAAATGGTGACATGAAGCACTTCAGACCACTGATTGGTCAGACAGAATCGTCACTGTTTGTGTCATCAATGCGCGTCACGCACAGAATACTCTGAACAGCACAAACATCAAAGCTATTGTAGCAGCCGCAGTTTGGTATCATATTTTTCTTCTTTCCAAAAATGCCAACCGGATAGATCACGCCGTGGTTGCTCGAGGAGGTGCAAACGTTCCTCACCTTGCTGGCCGACGAGCGTATCCAGCGAGTGCGAGTCTATGTATGCATAGTTCAAATTATGGGGGAGTTAATGGGAGCTCAGCTCCACTGAAAGCCTTTCTTGAGACGTTCAGGGGGAGCTCTAGAAAATTGATGACTTTTGTGTTATAGATGATATATTATCTGCACATTAAGGTTTCTGTAATAAGTAACTGTGTAATTTGAACCCTGTGCGTATGTGTGTGTCGCGTTGAAACTGACATCACAGCAGCGTCCCACAGCAACACCATGACAACCAGCTACACTGAGGAGGTACTATCTTCTTATGGAAAACGACTCCCAGAAAAGTACACGATACCAAAGGCGAGTAGAGTAGGGTAGAGCCGGTACCATGCAAGGCTTGATTTTAGGCCCACTTCTGGTAAGTTGTTAGTAACCAAACTTGGACCAGTGTTGGGAAACTGTGGTTTAACTCAACCAATCCAATTATTTGTGATTTCAGAGCATCTATGCTTCCAGTTTTGGGGATCAAAAAGTACTGTTAGCATAGCTGTGACATGAGCTATAACTTTATATTTCTTGTTGATCGCTAAATTTTTAAAGTGTTTTCCAGTTAATGGAATTATGATTATAACTTAAACGCTGGTGGAAATAAAATACATGAAACAAATTATGTTTAAAGACAGTTTTGACGTTTTGTTTTTGTTTTTTTTTCCCATTTGGGAAAATGACTGAGGTATATTACTGACTGAGGTATACTGCAGCATAAATGGATAGTTGTGATGTGCGGACACTACAGTGGGCTAAGGGAGCTATAGGAAGGGGAGGATGACAGTGCAGAAGAGAAGGATAATTGGATAAAGGATAAATGGATCTCTTACTCTGGGAGGCATCTGTAAACAGCAGTTATGCTTTACTGGGGCCTCTTTCTGTGGCAGCGGTCTCTACAGGAGAGGGTGTACAGAAAAGTCTATTAGCCCGCTAGACATATGGCGGTGTCACAAGGCTTCATAGGCTACACCGAGAAAAAACACACAATGCGCGCCTAAGCAAATTATTTCCCCTCCAGCTCTATTCACATCACAGCTAAAGGTTTCCCTAGTTCTTAGTCTTTCCAACAAATGACAAAACAAAAATTCTCTTTGTTTATATATGTAATCAATGACTTGATATAACAGTCTTAATGACAGGAAGAACAACAGACACTACGCCCCCTTAAAGTTATTATTAATGCAAATGACTGTACTGAAACAAAAATGGATATGGCCTCTTTTTGTCATATCTTACTGTGCATATTGATAGTTTCCTATTAAAAATGGGTGTATCTTTTATCCTAAAAAAGTAGGAACGGTTGCACAAAAGTCCTGCAGTGTGAATAAAACCTGAGAATCAGTTTGGTACTTTTCTGGAAACAATAAAGGGAAAATTCTATTAAGTTTTCTCTATGCACGATGTAAATCAACTAATTTCAAGAAAACTGTGTAATTATCTAAAAACAAGATATAATTCTATTTGAAATAATCAAAGCAAGTGAAAGTAAGCAGAATTTAGAGCTGATTTCAGGAGGGATAAAGATCAAATTTCATTTTAAGACGGACATTTTTCTCGCAGTGTGATATGAAGCGATCCAGCACATAAATGAAAGCACAGGAAGCTAAGAGTCCAGTTATCAAGCAGCTCGGTTTCATACTGCTTGAAGAGAGATTATCCAATTAGCCCCAGTCTTCTCTCTACACTGAGACAACATGACGTCAAAACAGCCATGAGCACTTCACTCAAACTGAAAAAAAGACAGCGCCGTTTCTTTGTGTGAAACTCTGTGAGGCGTTGTAAAGCACAGAAGAAGCACAGCATGGACTGCTGGGGAAAAAAAGAAGAAGGTGGCGAACAGAAAGAAGCAGATGAGAAATAAACCTGAGTGTCGCTACAGAATAGGCTGGAGACGACTTTAACACCTCCCTGGATTCATATTGTGAGCAGATGTTAGCTTTTTGCAGATCAATTCAAATCTTTTGTAGTCCCACAAACAGATTTTAATGTTTAGAATAAAGCAAGAAACAAATCCAGCACATTAAATATGAAAAAGACAAACATCTGAAGCTCCAAACTCCCTCAGATAAACTGATTAAACACAATAAAATGAAAATAAAGGATCCCTTTTCTTTTACTTTAGAGTTTATCAATATATCTCAATTTGAAGAAATGGGTTATTTAGTAATAAAAAATAATAGTTTCTTTAATGCAAGAACAAAAATAGTCTGACAATACTTTCATGTCTCAAGATTCGACAATCCGCCATAGATGATAGTAAAAACAAGTGTCTTTGAATTAGAAATGAAAGAATGAAAGAATTATTTTTCTCTCTTGGTAGTTTTCTTCTATTTGAATCCTAAGCCTGTAAAAGTAGTCTTCACAAACCATTTGCCTGACGGTGCAATCAACTTATTTCTTACCATGTGCGGAAGCTGAATGTTAGCTAAACTGTTGATGAGCGACTGACTGAGGTTGGCCAGCTCGTGCAGAAGTGAGTCGTTCTGCTGCTCGATCACCTTGTTCTCCTCCTCAATGGACTTCAGGTTGGTCTCCATGGTGGTGATCTATCAAAATGAGCAGCAGTTACATTTTTGGGAGAGGCATTTTATGGAGAGAAAGGGATGCAAAACAAGGACAGAAACTGCTCAGAAAATTTGTACCAATTTTATTTCATCATACTCACCACTCTTCTGCTACGAGTTTCTATCTTTATCTATAGTACTGTTTTTATTTACTATTTCACTCCATTTGCCCTTTTTTTAAAATCACTGCCTGATTCAGAATAAAAGCAGACTACCAAGAACAGGAGTGATTTTGCCTTTAATGCTCTTGAAAGGCTTTCAATGTGAAACATCTGTACAGATGTGACCGTTAAATTTTGTCAATAGCAGCTTGACATTGATTTTAAAACAATTAGCAACGTACAATCAGCCGGATGAAGTTGTAAGAGACCTGAGGAATTCAGTAATATACTTTATTTATTAAGACAACAGGTAAACACGGAGGGAATAATTGAAAATGAAGCACATAAACAAGGTTTATGTGTTATCATACAATACTATGCATGGAAAGTTTGCAAGATCTTACATGTAAAAGGCCACATCATCTGTATAAAGTCGGCATCAAAAGGTTCAGAAGGGTTCTTGTCTTTTTTCTTGTGCTGTCATGAACTCACTTCACAAATGTTCTACTTGTGAATGTATTTTTATGTTTGATATCAATCCTTGGAATATTCACTTAGTAAATGAACATGTTTGTTACAAGATTCACCAGATTGATATATTTTAATCTGTTTTCCAAACAACGTTAATCTACCCATATAATATATTTATGCGACAGTAAACACACACACAAACACACACACTGAGAGGTCAACTTACTTGTGTCCTCAGTTTTATCATGTCGGATTCCACTTGATTGTTGGACTCGTTCAGATCTTTGATTTCTTCATCCAGCTGTTTGATTTCCTCATCATTTTCAATGCCTGACACCAAAAAGTACATTGAATTAGATTCAAATACTTCTTTTCCCCCATGTCTTGGGTTAGGGTTTAGCTCTAACCTTTGCTTGCTCTTTGCTTGATTGTCAGCATCTCCACACCGCTCATCCTGGCCTTCTTCATGGCCGAGGTGGCACGGGGACAACCGGAAAGACTGGAATAAAATACACACACACACACACACACACATTGACGAAAGCTTGACTGCCATGGGTTAGTCAGTGCTAGCTGATTTCACTTTCAGAAATTAAGCGAAACCAATGGCAGCCTGTAAAGAAGGAAATCAATCTACGTATTGTAAAATAGTCATCTAGGATAAGCATTGTAGATCTGAGGAAAGTGTAAATTCAAATCCTTCATCATAACAAATACATCAAATACAAATGTCTGTGATACAGTTGAAACAGAATGACACAGAGCCACGCCAACCTCCGATGCGTCAGGAAGCTGCCGCTGACATGTCCCGAGCCGTCACAGCCTGGGGTTGGGCAACTCATGCCGTCTGTCTTGCCAGATTTCCAGACAAATTGCGAGCCGTTGACGTAGCTGTCCTTCTGCCTCTTTGCCGCCAAGGGGCAGCCTGATGCGCTGCGGTGGGAGGCGTACTTCCCCGTCACATGACCCTGTCCATCACAGCCCGGCACTGGACACCTGAGAGGAAAAACAAGATAAAGGTGTCAATGAGCTTAATAAAGGAAGTCCATCACAATCTAGAAAAAAAAAACAAAGGCAACTAAATGCTGACTAGCACTGAGACCTTTCAAAACCTCTTCCCGGTTGGTGCGTTCAAGAACAAGATTCATCAGCTTTTATTAAAGCAAGAAACTATTACATGTTAACCTTTTCACAACAATATTAAGTATGAATAGTTGTGCACTAAACTAATTGTCATTGTATACTGTTTATACAGGTTGTGGTTTTTCAGACACCAGGAGATGGAGCCAGAGCAAAGTACAAAAACTCAGTAGAAACGCAGCTGAGGATTGTAGTAGCTGATCAGTACTCCCCCACCACATGCTGCAGTCATGGAGAACCAGCTGAGGCTCATCTTCAATCAGCTCATCATGGGTTAAAAGGCTCCTCTCCAAACCTCACTTAAGAGAGAGTAATGCAAGAGGACAGATCTGCATCAGGCCTTCTCTCTCAAATGCCAGCAGCAGATACCTTTAAAGCAGCTTGAGTTTTATTGTTGCCTTGTCCTCACAGAATTTCCCATCCCACCCTCACCCCTTTTTGGAAATTAAGGGAAAACTTGTTAAAACATGAATTAAGAGTGGACTCATCAAAGTTTCCACAAGGTTGTATACAATAGAGACAGGGAAAGATGAAACTCATGCAGAGGAATATTGATCAAACTGCAAGTTTCTAATGCCATTGCAAGTTAAACTTCACCAGGAGAAATCAAAATGTTTTTTTGCTTGTGTGAAGCTGCCTTCTTCCAGCCTTAACTTAAAAGGTTAAACAATCTGAGGGCTGTGAGTAAGAAAAAGCACGGGGACGTTTTCACAGTTTATCCGTTAGTTTTTAATATCTGCCCCAACTACAGGACAACTACTCAACTCCACAGAACACACACACAGCATCTCTTGTATCACTCCGCAAAATGTGCATCACATTAAGTAGTTCCTGTTTTCTTATTTCGTAAGAGCAACTCAAAACAATATATGAATTAGGCATACATTTAAAATAACTTATTTATCTAAATAAATCAGAGTAGAAAACAAGATCATCTACCAAATTAAACAAATCTCATCTTACACTTCCAATTAAACAATCATAACATCATTAGAATTAAGACTGGCACTAAAGATTAGTGTCATCAATTCAGTACTAGACCGAATGTCTCCACTTCTGTTCTGAATAAAAAGTAGTAGAAGTGTTTCTGTAGATCATAATGATGTCACAGTGACCTTGACCTTTGAACAGAAAATCGCCATCAGTTCATTGTTAAGTCCAAGTGGATGTTAGCGCAAAATTTGAAGAAATCGTTGGTATTGAATTCACAAGAATGTGATGGATGAGGTCACGGTGACCCTGATCTTTCACCACCAGAAGTGAATCCCTTTTTAGCTGAGTCCAGGTGAATGTTGGTACCACATTTGAAAAAGTTCCCACAAGAGAATCTTGAGATATTGTGTTTATAAGAATGGGACAGTCAAGGTCAGAGTGACCTTGACCTTTGGACTATGACCATCGAAATCGAATTGCAATTTTAAAAAATTCCCTCAAGGCGTTCTTGAGATATCACAGTCACAAGAATGTGATGGATGGACGGACAACCCAAAAACATAAGGCCTCTGGCTGCAGCTGTTGCCGGTGCAGAGGCATAAAAATTGTGAAGTTTTTTAAAAAACGGTATCTCTTAAGGATTTGATGGAAGGAGGGGGAAGGCACAGAGTCACCTACAACCCCCTCCTTCTCGCCCGTACTCTGCCTCAAGGCCACAGCGGTGCAACGACGAGCAGGACAAACACGGCTTGCTCTGCCGATGACACCCTCTCGGCTTCCAGACACTCTGCTCTGCCTCCTGCATCCCAAAACGCCCTTCGCAGTGACATTTGTGCTGATTAGAATTAGCCCAGCGTCGGTGGGGCCGCTCCCCAGCCGAGCTCAGGTTAAGCTTAATTATGATTCCACTGTTAACGATGATGGCGGATGGAACAGAGGTGGCAGCAACAGCTGGCTGCAGACTGACACCAGCTGAACTTATTATTCACAAGGTCGTATTGGCTTAACATTATGGCTCTGCTTTAAGGAAAATGTCAAACGCTCACTAGTGCTAACCTTTAGTGGACTCGGCCTGCTGGGAGCGGGAGGTGAAGTAGAGGACTGACCACAGCTCCTCTCTAAAATATTCTTCCCTAAAGTTAGAAAGGTCAGCACACACAGGCAGCATTTTAAAAGAGTAGATGGATGACTATATGACAGACAGAGAGCCGTCACTATAAAGTGACTGTTGTTCTATTTACATACCAGGAAATATACAGTAAATCTTTTAGAAATATAATCTTTTCGATTTCAAGGGGCAGAATTTTTCAACACCTTTTCATTTCATAGTACTTTTCACTTCACAGTGCTTCATTGAACTGGTGCTGGATGAATCGAGTGGTCAAAAGACAGTTTATCAACAACAAAAGAACATCCAGGGGCTTTGGCATGTTTGTCAGACAGAACAAGCAGAAAGCTTTTGACTTTTGACATGTTTATGTGATGAAGGCGTATGGCTGTCTTCCATGAAACAGAGGTGAGGTGGTAATTTGGGAGCATTTGAGGGTAAGATTTCTCAAAATCCCCCGCTGACACTTCCCAGGCTTTCTATCAAAGCTACAATTGAAAGAAACCTTACTTGATTGGCTCCTGGTCGTCCTTATCCTCTTTGCTGTGCAGGATTTTGATGCCACTCTTCTTGGCGCGTGGACAACCGGACAGACTACGGGATAGGAGGACAATTTTTTATATTTATAACTGTAAAAGACATATACAGTGAAGCTGCATGCACAGCTGCAGGCATCTGTAGTTGAACTGTAGTTACTGTACCTCCTGTGGGAGGCGTAGTTTCCAGTGATGTGTCCAGATCCATCGCAGCCAGGGGTCGGACACCTGAGGCACAAACGCAAGGGTTAAACAGCATCTTGGTCTTGAATTGTGAGCTTAACCAACATTCGGACTCCATCTGAACCTCTGACCTGTCCAAACCTGGTCCTGCTTTTAGTGGTCATAATAACAGCCCTGCCCTGAATATGATTCAAAGTACAGTGACTTTGTAGACTCACCTGAGTTCTTGTGAGTTGGATGTCATCATCCCGCGCATGTTCTTGTCGGCCAGCTGGCAGCTTGACAACCTGCAGGAGGGAAGGAGACACAAACTGAACTCCAGCAAAACCTTAACTTGATTCTGAAAGTTGTATTCACAAAAACTAGGCTGTTTTTTAAACATTTTAACAACAAGTGCATGTTCATCAAACTAATGCATTAACCTTATTTTCCTCAAGCAAGAAAAAAAATTGGAAACAAAAGTTTCTGTTTTTCACTCTTGATATTAGCAGCCTAGAACTAGCGTCTCATGGTTGTATGACTATGCAAACTGGTCAAGTTGCATTTACACTTAACATCTATGTCTGTAAAAACATGGATGCTTCACACACATCAAATCAGTATCTGACCAAATGTCTCCCTTTCTGTTCCAGAGTTTTGATTTTGAATAATGGCCAGAAAAATGTGTTTGCAGAACATTATGATGTCACAGTGAAGCTGACCTTTAACCTCTTGGATATAAAATGTTATTACTTCATCATTTTATCCTATTAGACATTTGTGTGGAACATTTTCATAATCAGCGTATGAATTCTTGAGTTATGGCCAAAAACATGTTTTGTGAGGTCATAGTGACCTTTGACCACCAAATTACAATCAATTCATTCTCCAGTCCAAGTGGACATTTGTGCCAAATTTGAGGAAACTCACTCAAGGCCTTCTTGAAATATTGTGTTCACAAGAATAAGACAAACACAAGGTGGCACTGACATTGATCTTCAAAATATAATCAGGCCGTTGTGAAGCCCAAGTGAACGTTTGTGCCAAATTCATAGAAAGGCATTCTCCATATACAGCATTCACAAGCATGACACAGACAAGGTCACAGTGACCTTGAAACACCAAAAGTGAACTTTGAACACCAAAATATAATTAGTTTATCGTTATAATCAAGTGGATGTTTGTGCCAAATATTTTTTAAAAATTCCCTCAGGTCATTCTTGAGATATGTACAGTCTAAAAACATTTAGCTCTTAGCCACAACTATTGATGACGGCATAAAATCACATGCACTCCTTTTGGACCTCTGGAGACTGTACTGTGTTTTTGAATTTAAGCTTATATGTATGTTTATGTACTGCATATTTTAAAGAGTAGATTTCCAAGAAGGGACAATAAAGTGAAGTTAGGTTGACTTTAAGTCCCTCTAGACATCCCATTATGGTGCTGTGTTAATCAGGTCAGAGGTACGAGTGAGTCTTACGTGATGAGCTCCTTCTTGCTCTCCTTGCAGGGCGGGTACTTGTGGTGTTTGGGGCTGGGCATTGTGACCTCAGCTGGGTAGCGCTGCTCGTCCAGCAGCTCCTGGAAGGGATCCAGCTCGTCGCTCTGGTGTAGAGACGAGAAATAAGCAGACTACGACACGTCACTACGGGCTCCATGTCAACACATTCTGCAACATTATGTTTACATGTGAGACGCAGATGATAACTCAAAGAATATTCATCAAGTTATTCAATGTAATGCTTTCTAATCTCACTTTCTTGAACACTTATTTTTGAGAAAGGCAAAATCCACTGGTATATTTTTCATTTGCAAGACTTAATGACATTTTATTGTAAGACAGACTTTTTTTTTTTTTACAATTTTTTTTAAAAAGCAGTGTAATTTTATCCTCTGTGGGACAGCTTATAATTAATTTTCCCTTAACCCCAAATGGGACATATGAGTGATCACACCCGCTCTGTCGCATGGCTGAACATGCAGTTGTGCAATAATTTAGCCTTTTAAAGTCATTAAAACTTTTAAAAGTCACTCAAACACACGAAAACTTCCTTCAATTCACTGCTAAACTTTGGCAAAATGACAAAAACTGTTTTGGTGTTTATTCACTGTGTGTTCTTGCATATTTTCTGATGATCAACATGATTGTGATTATGATTATTGCTCAGACTAATTTGGGCCTTTAGAAAAGTATATTTTATAGAACAAATGAAAATAAAAGGTGACTGCATCTGTAATTACAATATGAAAACTTTAAAGAATTATGAGCAACTGCAGCTGTCGACGGTGTGTGTGCATTTCCAAAATTAGACCAAAGAAAACCTACAGAGGCTGTAAAAAGAAGATACATTTACATGGGAGAAAAAGTGCTGTTTAATAAATAACAGGAAGGACAGAAGTCATCTGACATATTAATATGATTATTACTATTAACAACTAACAGTCTGATAATCTAGAACAGTCTGATAATCTCATTATTGTACCATGTTGCTGAAATTGAGAGCCTGTTATGATTTCTTTATTATGTTGTATGTCTATATATGCCCTGTTTGATTACTTTAACACATGGTAATGACTCTGTGAAATGTATCAGCCCTGGGTAACCAGTTCAGTGTCGTCCTGCACCAGTTAGACTCAGTTGAACTCAGTGAACAGGAGCCTTTGTAGCTGTGAGCACTGCAGTCTGCTCTGCAGTCCACACATCACACCTCCTCAGTCGGGAGCAGAAATTGTTCAGGACTGTCTGGAGAAAAATCCCATCAGCCGGCGAGCTCCAGGCTCTGGCCTCCTCTGCAATGTCGTGCTTCATTAACAAACGCAATTACTCTCCTGATTAAAACCTTTCACTTCAGCGCTCTAAATCCAACGAGGCAAATGTAGCAATTTGCTGCATGGATTGCTCTGTGTGATATCAGATCTGCGAGGATTTAAAGCGTGCAGATGATCTATCATGTTTTACTTGTGTATTAGTGGTGTAATTCAGCATTTTAATGCACCATGCTCGAGCTCCTGAAGCGTTCATTCAGAGAGCTGCTGGGTCTGAGCTGATGCAGTGCTGCTTTTCACCACATGAGAGCGCACTAAGACCTGATGGAGAGACGGCTGCATCCACGCTATCAACCCGAGTTAGCTATCAGACTGGTAAAAGTAAGCTTTTAAATTTAAGTGAAAGCAAAACTTTACTTTTATTCCTTCTCACACACACTTAAAGAAAAAACATGTCTATTTATCACATTTATTTTGACTCAAAATGTTCTTAAGCTCCACAGGTCCCTTTGATGGTGAATGTATAATTCAGAGTAAGGTAGTTCTAATCTATTATTGGCATAACAACAAGCACAAATCTGAGGTTGGCATTATTTTAGGTTGCAATCACTTTTCATGCATCTCCACTGTGTGCACATATCAATTCAGTACTAAATATCAACTTGCATATTGGATTTGTGTATTTAAAACTGATTGTATTCCACTGTGTTTTTGCAGAACAACATATCACTGAGTAGGTTACAGCTAAGAATTTGAAAAGACAGCGATGCCGTCGATGCAGGTTTAGAAGCCCATTTCCATCCAATGATAAAAAAAAACATATAAATCATTAAAATGAGAAACATTCCCAAAATATTGACCTCATATCTCAAAATGAGAAACTTTTTTGAAACAGTAGAAAACTTTCTTGCAATAATGACTTATGAATAATGAGTTATTAACTTAGAATAATGACTGTTTCAAAATAATGAGAAACTTTCTCAAATAATGACTTGGTATCTAAAAATAATGACATAGAATCTTAAAAAAATGGCATAGTATCTCAAATTAATGAGATTTTCTCAAAATAATTATTTATTAACTCAACTTAATGACTCAGTGCTTCAAAATAATGAGAAACTTCCTCAAGTTATAATTTAGTAGCTAAAAATAATGACACGGTATCTTAAAAAATGGTATTATATCTCAAAAACTGAGAAACTTCTCAAAATAATGACATTGTACCTCACAATAATGACATAGTATCTCAAACTAATGTCTTGGGATCTGAAAATAATGACTCAAAAAATGGCATGGTATCTCAAAATAATGTCATTTCCTTAAATTAATGAGAAAGTTTCCGAGTTACTTAGTTTTTTGTTTTAGTTCTAGCAGAATTTGGCTTCCATAGCTCTTAAATGTTCACACTTTGCTGAAAGTAATACGAAAGAATGAGAAAATAGGTCACAACAAAATGTCTTCCTCTTCCTCTTTCAGCAAGGTACCTTCGTAGCTGTTTTCTTTAAGCATTCTTAAGTGTGCTTCTCTGAAGTTTGATGAATATGGATCCTGCTCTGATTAGGATTAGCTCTATCCTCGCTGATTGTCACTTTAACATTTAAACTCCCTCTCTGCACAGGCTGCAGCACCTTTTCTCCTTCAATATCAAAGTTTTAAAAACTCAAACAACACATTTTATTTCCTTGAGAGTAAAACAAGCTCCTTGAAGCACTGTCTTTGTCTCTGGCCTTTTCTTATTATTTGCAGTGCTGAACTATTTCTATTTAGTGGCTCCAGGGTGAAGAATAACAACAAAACCCACACTGTGATGTACAACTTTGGCAAGCACCGTCGTTCTGTGCAGTTTCCATGCCTTTGGTTAGTGAAGTCGTACATACACACATAGTGGACCTTTCCAAACTCACAAAATTCCCTCATATGTATGCAAAGTGATGCAAAAATTATGCGTACTAGCAACCACAACTACGCCCTCGCAAAATAAGTCCACAACTTCTCTGTGGTGCTTTTCTGCTATGCACCAGGGGACAAGCATCCCTTTAAATAGCTTATAAAGTGTAATCATCTCTTAATCTATGTGTGCACCCTTTAATATAAACTCTGGGTTCCTTAAATCTCTCAATTTCATGCTTCAAATTATCCTTACTTGGCATGATTAGGCGACAGGCTGCCTAAATATTAAATTAGGTGCTTAAAGCCTATAATCATAACTGTAAGGCCAGAGTGTGGAGCATGAGCAGCTTTTAGGGCTTCAGTTTGGTCTACAATTGATTAAATTTTTACATTTTCAGGTCACTTATTCAATGTGCACCTTACATTCATCTTTAATGAAAAGTTTAAGGTGGCTTTCAGGTTTAGAGTTTAGTGTTTTTCTTCTCTCTGCCTTCACATCACTGAACTTTTGAACAGTTTGAACTAAAGCGATTGTGCAGAAATTACACAAAGAATCCACTCAAATGTGTCGGCGTAAATATGTCTTTAGATCTACAAACTGCGGTGGTACTTTGGATATAAATTCACTGACAGATCTGCAGTACCTCTTTTCAATATGATGCCTGTAAACTTTGAACCATCAGTCGTATCATGATGTTTCTGAGACCTTCCCATTACCTCTTTGTGGTCCTGCTCATCCCCCAGCCGTTTGATCTTGGTGTAGTCGACGGGCAGGTCCCAGCAGTCTGTGTCGCTCAGCTGGTAGCAGCGGCTGCTGAGCAGAGCCTGCCGCTGGGGTGACATCGGCTGCAGGGGGGTTAGCACTGTCCCGCTGCCCTCCGGACCGCCGGGCTGACCAGCTACATCCACAGCACCGCTGTCATCAAGGTCGCCAACTGGGCTCTGATGGAGAGAAGCAGGGAGAGAGCTGATGATCACTGGTGTCACAGCTCACAAACAACTTTGGCTGGTAGGAATGGGAATCACCAGAGCCCCCACGATACAATAATATATATATATAACAATACTTAAGTCACAATACAATATTATTGTAAATGTATTGCAGTATTTAAACATTTGTGATCTACTGAGTATTGCGATAACATATATCACGATATATTGCAATTTATTACTGTTTTACAACTACAAATGATGTCCCCAAAGGAAAACTTAAAAAAAATTTGATAGATAGATAATGTTTTCAGTCAGTTCATCTCACTTCAATCCTTTTCAGTGCAGCAAAGTATATCTAGTGGATTTAGAAAACACTTGACTTTATTATTTTAGTAGGCTACTTATATTTTATTTTATTTTATGTTACTTTACTTTACTTTATTTTGATTGTAAAGTACTTTGTTGCTGGTGTCTATGAAAGGTGCTATATAAATAATCATTGTGTATATAAATAAACATTGCTTTGTTTTCTTGTACTGATAATAAGTTCCATAAAAAAGATAAATAAAAATCAATACTCGTTGTCTGTGCATCGATACAATATTGCCATACAAGTTATCATGATACGATGCTGTATTGACGTGGTTGTTGACAAGCCTCAAGGTGGGTGCTGAAAAGCATTTTTAAGTACATGAATTGGTCACAATTCTCTCATTGCACTTTTGTAAAATTGGAGGACTTACAAATTAAAGATTAAACACAAAATAGTAAAAAATTAAGAGCAGAAGCCAAGACAGCCTGACTTTTAGTCCCTAGTACAGTCAAGCTCCAAAAAAACTTGATCCTAAAAAAAAATAGAGTTTAGTTTTGTTCAAAATTTGTTGCACAATAATAAATATGGAATGCTTTATATATAACCTAGGTTAAAGTAGTAGTAGATAAACTTGATGTTCTCTGCGGTTAGGTGGAAAAAGATATGTACATATATCAGCAATTGGCCAAAATGAGTTATAAAATATTGGCATATTGGATAGTTCATATTGCCAAAGTTTTCAGATTCATATTAAATACTAGCATTAAAGCACCGTTAAAAGATGATGTTCATTTCATTATAACTCAAGTCTGATTTTCATGGTCTTGTTCATCATTTCTACCAGTAATAATAATAATGTACTCACCAAGTTGACTGCTGAGATCTGGAAACATGGAGAAAAATGGATGGGAAAAAAAAGTTTATCCAGATTATCTGAACTGCTTCATGTAGAGGTAGTAACAGCAAGTAAGTACACCTTAAATGTTGGCAACAGCAAGTAAGTACACCTTAAATGTTGGTAACCCCTTACTGCCCAGAATAACTCTGTGCAAATAATTATATTAAAAACAGTAGGTCAAAGTTGACGCAAGAAGTGAATCTGTAAACTGTGAAGGATGTTTAAAAAAGACATTTTGGTTAAAATTCAATTATTACTCGCCTTCGTACTCCCAAAAAGTTGACAACTTGTCCAGATGTCTAACTATGAATATCTCTTGTCTTTTTATAGATTTCACCATGTTCACAGATCTCAAAAATGACCTTGATGGATACAATGCTATCATTACTGATAGAAAAGATTTTAAAACAATGAAAATAAGACTAAAGATGTAATAAATCTGAATTATCCAACAAAATCTCACTGTGATGAGCATAACTCAAACTTTATTTAATGTCTTATGTATCGTTTATTCTACACGTATCAAAGTAACTTCCTGATGCTAACATAGTGTTTATTATTTTCCTGCTCTTGTGTGTAACTGTGATATATGAAGTCAGACGTGTTTGTGCACACCGCCTCAGACTACCTGTGTCAGCAGGTCCTGGGGTTTCCCTCCCAGAGCGTGCGGGAGCTCCCTGCACCTCGTGGACAGGTTGAGGATGGCCGTGGCCGCCATGTGGGCCGCCTCCATGTCGTGGGTGTAGTCGAAGCTGCTCTTACTGCAGGTGCTGCTGGCGCTGCTTCCTCCTCCTCCTCCACCGCCACCTCCTCCTCCTCCACCACCTCCTCCAACTCCTCCACAGCTCAGGCTGCTGCTGCTGCTGGGAGCGTAGCTGCTGGTCGTACTGCTGGCCGGGCTTGACGTCTTACAGTAGCGCTTGGCTGTGGGGAGGCACACAGACACACACACACACACACACACACACACACACACACACACATGTATGGGTGATTTGTTAGATTGGTGATGGCATTTGGCCAAACTGTGAGGCAGATGGATACAAATTTACAAAAAAAAAAAGGTTCTGTCACATCTAAAAATATGCCAAAAAAGTATCTGATGAAGTGAAAGACGGAGAAAGAATGGTGATATTCCTTATTAACCAACAGTGAATGTATCGACTAAGTATTGTGTGTGTGTGTGTGTGTGTGTTTGTATCAAAGCCTTCTCCCTCTGTGCAATAGAGCTCCGTTGTTGTCCAAAAACTGTTTAAAACACACAAATGAGCCACACTGCTGCAGTGGGTGACATATTCCTTCATTACCATGAACACACAATGTAATTTATTTTGACTCAATCCCACAAACACTATCCTGCTGCCCCAAATACTCGCTTGACCAACAACTGTGAATTAATCCACCATTGAATATAGTCCCCAACAAATGCACTGTTTCCTCCTGGTTCACTAACATTTGCAAATAAAAAAAACCCACAGTGTCCAGCTGATTTCTGAAATTTTGGACTATGTATTAAAGCTACATATTTGAAGATCTATGTCTTTAGTAGGAGCGAATGGGCTTTGAGTCACATACTCAAGTGGTAGAGAAGTCGAAAAGTATTGAGAGACGGACAAACACATTGCTGTTTTGGGTTTCTTCATTGGATTTGTTGACAACAATAAAAATGTAGAATAACACCAGACAAGAGGAGGCAGACGTAGGAACAAAGAAAAAGGGAGAAAGACAGTTATTGTATGCTGGTGCAATGGTGAATCGGGGCTCGGCAGGCTGGAGTGATGCTGATGGAGGGAAGGATGTTGGAAAGGAGGGAGGGAGTCGTGACGGAGAGAGGGGAGCGCAGACACCTCGTCTAAAAAACCTCCCTCTTGCCTGCGTCTCACTAATGGCTCCCAGCCAAAGAAACAGGGCTCGCCTCCATTATCTCTCTCCTGTTTCACAATCCCTCCATCTGCACCTCCTCCCTTCCTCCATCCCTCCATCCACTGCTCAGAGGAGGCAGGCTCTTGGCTTGGCATTTCCATAACTCTGCTCTGCTTTCACTCTAACCATGTGGAGAGGCGGAAAACACCGGCATTTTCAGCGCTGTAACAAAGAGAATACACTGAGTGCTGAGCGTGTGTGTGTGTGTGTGTGTGTGTGTGTGTGTGTGTAATCAAGCCTTTGTCGTCAAGTACAAAATGTTCTCCCTAGAATAGGAAAATGAATAGAAATTCTTCATAGTGGTTTATTTCATTAAACTGAGACAAAGGACTGATAGTAGATCTGTTTCAGTCCACCTGTTTTTGCTGGTCATTTTGAATTAAGAGAAATTAGGAATAAAAGCAACATGAATTCAAATAAATGTTATGTTACGTTTGCCTGAAGTGGGAAATTTGGCATTTTCATTAACAGAAAATGGGATTTAGACTGAATGTAATAGATTTTCAGACAAAATAATGATGCTGCAACACCTGCTTCTTCTCGATACTGCTTGTTATTCTTCTTCTAACTTATTTGAATTCCAGTATTGTACTGTAGATACAGCATCTGTGTTGTTGCCACCCACTGTGACATATTTATTTCCACCAGCAAGCTGGAGAAAAAAAACAGAACACCACACCTCCTATAAACAAAGGAGACAAATAAATGACATAAATGATAAATGATAGTCACACAGTCTTACTGTGAGACTGAGGATTTAGAATTTGATCATCTTGTTGATGTGCGTTCATTTTTCCTACCATCATAACCCTTTGGAGAGGTGTCTCGCCCGTGGTGGGATTTGTTTGTCGGGCCTCTCTTTCCGTAGCTGCCGTGCTGGCTGTCGTAGCCGCCGTAGTCGTAGCTGGTCTTGGAGTATTTTTCCAACTCCTTGGCCAGGTTGGACCGTGGCGTGCTGGTGGGAACGTTGTTTTTGTATCCGTACTGAGGAATCTCCAGTTGCTTGACGAAACACATCGGCCTGAAAGGCAATCAGAGGGGATTTCTCCGCACCATTCGGCATCTCTGATTTAGCATTAAGTGTGAATATAAACATATTTTCCAAAGCCAAGATGGCAATCAACAAAACAAAGTAGACGCTGTCTTAATAGTGTATTCTGGAAATTTGTATACACCATTCAGCATCCCTTATTAATAATTAACAGTTTATTTGCATGACAACACAGTGGTGCAGAAGGGGAATTCTGCACACTGCTCATTTCTCTGCATTATCTGACGTATCTGCTTTACATTTTATATGTAAATGATATCAAAACATGGTTCCAAATCTTAGGAAACAGGAAACCATTTGACATCATCTTTAAGAGACAAGAAATTACGTCTTTTGGTCTTGTGGATATGTATGAGAGACTGGGTTGTTACTTCACTATTGTGCTTCACCAGTCAATTAAAGTTTGTATGATCTACAGCTGCTTCCCGCCAACATGTGTGAGGAATTTTCTGCACCATTTAGCATCCCAGATTTAAGCAACACAGTTAAGAAAAAATTGCTGTTTTCACATCCCAAAATGACAATGAACAAACCAGGGTAGGTGCTGTATTAATGGCTTGTGCTTCCATTTCAAAGCACCATTAAGCATCCCTTATTTACACATGACAGTTTTAAGCTAAGCAGTATGACCAACAGATTCTAAAAACATATCTTTATGTGTTTCCACATCTTAGGAGACAGTCAACACAAACAGTCACTTTGTTTTCTATGCTGGTTATCTATACTAGCTATTTGCAATTCCTGGTTTAGAAAATTAAAATTTTCATGTCACCATTTGCTATCCACTGTGTACTAATGAAAAAAGGCAGAGTTAATGCACTAGTGGCTTAATTGTACCATTTGACATCCTTCATTTAAGAGACTCATAATAATCTTAATTCATTTGCGAAAGCCTTCTTGTCTTATACTTTTTAAGAGGCAAGGCTGGACTGTTTTTTACAGCTTTACTGCACTATTGAGCTTCCCTATCTCATTAAGGTTCACGTGATCTGTAGCTGAAATTGTGGGATTCAGCACAATTCAGAATGGGCACCACTTAGCATCCCTGATTTAATTAAATAATAATAATAATAATAATGTACTCCATAGTTGTTTCCAAAACCATAAAGGATCAAGGCAAGGTAGGCCTGAAGTCTAAATGTTGCCCTGCATGACAAACACGTGTGATGCATGTAATCTTAATTATGGTCTAAGTCTCTAAGTGGGTGGTACCTGAGGACACGGTCTGACGTCTGATTGGTCTTACTGCCGCTGTCAGTTGGGAGGCTCTTCTCGTGGACCTTCGCCATCTTCTCTGCGGCAGCGATGGGACAGCCGGACAGACTGGAGGAGGAGGAGGAGGAGGGAGGACAGAGGAGGGGGGGGGACAGCACACAGCCTGGTTACATACTGTACTGTTCACACACAAACACACACACACAGACACAAACACACACAGCATCTGGCTCTGAATGGAGACCGGTTCAGCTGTCAGTAACAGCAGTTCAGAATGAATTATGGATTTAATATGGCCTACTTCATGATGACAGCATTACGGGTTTACTGACTGATGGTTTGTGACTGATGCAGTGACTTACTGGTTTACAAAGTCAAACTTTGACTGGTTTACAGACTGATGGTTTTCTTGATAATAGCTGGACAACTAGAGAACAGACTAACTGGTAGTTAAGTTCTGTACTGACTGTCGGACTGCTTTATAATTTTTTAAGCAGAATTGTTACTGACTGATTGGTTTACTAGTTCATTGACTAACTCGTTATATACTGGCCAGGGGTGTAAATATAGACAGTGCAGGCGTATTTGTACTGGGGCTGACAGAGTGAGGGGATCCATAGAAAGAGTAAGCCCTCAAACAATATGTTGGGCAGAAAATGGGCTCTTTTTTGCCAATTTAGAAACATTCCTGTGTTTGAAGGAGAACTAACATTAAACCAAAGATTGTGTTATATATGAAAAAAAGTCAGATCAAACTTTTTTATATATAGAGCACCTTTAATACAATCATGCAGCCCAAAGTGCTTCAAAGAGCAGGATTGAAATACCACGGAAAAAGTAAATAGCGATTACAACAATTTTACAAAATTACAACAATAATGAAATTTTTTTAGAAAAAATTTTTTTTTAAAAAAAAACAAATAAACACAAGGGATAAAAAATAGTCAGTAGCGATCTGTAACAAAATCTTTTCAAAAAATGTATGGTTATTCTACATGAACTAAAAGTAAACTGTTAAAAAAAACTAAATCAAATGAGTAGTTCCTTGTTTTCTGTGGTATTTTTGTTATTTATATATGTGCAATGATGGCTTCTGGGCAATACATATGTGGGTGTTATACAATAACACAATGCAATTATACGGTAGCTAGTTTACGTACATAATTAATGACTAGCATGCATAAGGGCCCATCATTAGAGCGTGCACTGTGCCCGTTATGACTACCTTACTGTTGCAGTGACTCTATGTGAACTCCTCAAACTGTACCTAAGCGGTTAGGTGCTGGTCTGCTATTTTACCCACCACCTATTTACTGACTGGTTGACGGACAGCTGGGAGTAAGAAGCAGTGGGTCCTGCTCCACACAAACGCTTTTCTCTTAAATGTGTTTGCAGTCACTTCCATTAAATAAACGTGTTACTTCACACCAACTCCCAAAGACGAGCATAACTAAGCAACACCCTCTAAATTTGTATCAAGTTCAAGTTTTTTTGTTTTTTTCTTTCGCAGTCAAGTGTAACCCCACAGGCGGCTATGCAGATGACACATATCTACTACTTTCCATCAGTTGCTATGTCTGCAATTATCTAATGATTGTCTCATTTAGGGTAAATTATGTTTATTTACTGAAGCAGTTGCTTTGGACCCTGATAAACCTTGTCATTTTCGAGAATTAAGGCTATAAGTTGCCAACAATTGTGCAGCGCTTCTGAACAAAAAAAAAAGGAAAAGAAAGAATTACAAGTGAAAAGTGACAATTAAAATGTGTTGTTAATCCAGACTGACACGTACATAGCTATTGGTTTAGCTACTCAAAAAAAAAAAATGTTTTGTCCACTAAACAGTCTGATAGTTTCAAGGTATTCTTGGTGAAGACAGTTAGTCATAAATAAAGTTGGCTTTGACTGGACGGACAGTAATTTCAAAGTTGCTGACATGATTTTTGCAGTGTGAATTTGGCGTTAGAGAGAAGCCTGAAACACAGTTATTATTCAAAACTTCCTGCTTCTCCCTCCGTCTGTCACTCCGGGCAATTCCTAATCACTTCATACACAGAGGGAGTGAAATATTGTTATTACCAATACACACACACACACACACACATTTTCAGGATGATAGGAGTGTGTGAAGAGTTTGTGACAGATCAGCACGGCGGCTGCTGCTACTGCTGCTACTGCTGCTATGAAGGCGTTTCCATGGCGACTGCCAGACATGAAAGCTATGTGAGCTGGTAGCTAACAGTGGCTAAGCTAGCTAGCTCGTGCTTTGTTTCCTCTCCCAGCGGAGCTGTGCTACATAACACACCCTGCAGCCAAGTCTGAGCGCGCGCGTGTGTGTGTGTGTGTGTGCTTCTCTGTCTGCCAGCACACGTGTGCTGCTGTCTGTGAGCTAATTTGTAAGTGTCTGTGTGTGTGCGTGTGCGAGTGTGTGTTCCAGTAAGACTTTGTGTGCATAAAACAGTTTGTATGTGATTTGAGGCTCCACGTATGTGTGAGAAAATGAGTGTGAATCCTAATCACTTTACATAATTCAAAGAAATGCATGTGTGTGTGTGTGTGTCTTTGCCGCCTGTGTGTGATGCTCTGCTCTGCCTGTTAAACAGCTGAACTGCTGATGTGACGCAGACACACCTTCAGCTCACACATGGCAACATTCAAATTTAAGCCCCTTTCCCACACTCATCCAAACCTGTGAATGATCCAGCATATCTGCACGAAGTCGGCAGAAACAGAGATAATTTTTTTACAAAAGAAAATAAAAATCTTTGGTATCAGGGTAGAGATAAACCTCTGAAATTCTTTGTTCAACGGCTTTAATGGGACAAAAACTGTGACAAAGACCTGCGAAAACCAACAAAGTTTTCAAAATGTATGGTTGTACGTAAAGCGAGCAATCATAAGAGACTTCCTGTGTGTTGATCCTTTTGAGATCCGACCTTAGACAATGCTATGTTTTGGCCTCCATGCTCAAATCTCACATGCCCATAAAAACACTCAGCTTTGAAAGAAAAAACATACTGTGTCACTGAACGGTCAGCACTGAGACCTGAAAGATAACTGACTTTTCTTATGAAGACATGACTTCAGGCAGCACTGGAATGACCCTCATCTCTATCAAACAGCACAAACTTACAGTATCTGTACTGTAAATCTGCCACAATGACATGCCGGCGGCGTTATTCAGCTTTTAGCGGCCCGGCTGAAGGTCGCTCACTCACCTGCGATGCGAGTTCCTGTTGCTATTGACATGACCCCGTCCAGAGCAGCCGGGAGTGGGGCACTTTAAAACATTCTCATACATGGCAAGGACTTTGACAGAAAGGAAAAGGTGAGAAAGACAGTGAGGGTTAGGAGCAGACAGGAGAGTTACCGGGCGTTCAGCTGCGACGGTTAGGCATGCACAGATTACAGCTGCACAACTGGCACAATAGATTACAGATGCACGACTGACACGACAGCGGGCTACAACATTTCAGAAAATGAGCATGAGAGCTAAAAACAAAGATTCAGTGTTGTGACAAACTCCAGCTTGAAAGGATTACGTGTCAATAGCACAACATAAACGCACAACTGTTTTGTTGTAAAAACAATTTAAGTTCAAGGTAAATGTCTCCCTGTGTTTCAAGTCATGTCTTCTGCGAGTAATCCTTTCTTGCTGAGAAACACAAGTCTCATTTGCATTTTGATCACTGTGCTCATTTCATGAAATTTCATGAGACGAGAACATACTGGAAGCAAAAGTTTGTCATGCACTGTTAAAATCTGTTGATGGCTCTGCAGATGGTAAAGGAACAATGAGTGCGGTGATAAAATACAAATGTTTGTGATTTTGCATCATAAGAACTTAGTATTGTGTACATCCAAATGAATTAGTTGTATATAAATGTCGTCATCACGATTTTCTTCCCAACCAAAATTTAATGTCTGTCCCTTTCTTTCTGATGTGAAATTGGTATACGTGCCAGTGTTCTTTCCTCTTTTATGTTGCCATTAATTGCATGTTTGTTGAAAAATGATCACTATAGTTTTCACAACTAACTCTGTGAGTTAAGGATTTATGTTAACCAAACCAGAGTTGGTGATTGCTGGAACAGTGGACTCACTAACTAGATGGCTAACAAGACTAACTAAGACCTTTTTGTTGAGTTTTTTTTTTTGTTTCTGTCAAGTTTCTATGTTTTATAAAGAGTTAATAAGGTGATTAAGATAATGTTAGTCTTAGTTTTGTGAGAGAGAGAAACTTGGATTGATGTGTGCAGTTGTAACAAGGAAACTAAGGGTAAGAATAAGCTTAGTTCTCAAACTAGTGAAGACGACACAGTTTACGGCCCAACTGACGTGTTGTCATCATAACAACCAACAAAAATCGCCATTAGCATTTGTACTGGTCAAATTACCACAGCAATAAGTACAATGTCTGTTCTGCTATCATTTTATTTTATGTAATAAGACATGCAGTATATGCAGTCTTTGCTCAAATGTAGCTGCTCTGCTGAGAGGCAAACACCAAAAAAGAAAATACAACTGCTGTGTGTAGTAGTCTGAATTTGTATTCCATTTATATTGTCACATTTTGCGGGTGTGACACAAAGATTGCACCACCTAGGTGACTCAGGTTTTGTCTAACCTAATGTCACATATTACCTTTGGGTTTAGTGTGTGTGAAAGCACCTTCGGATGTTTGGACGTGTTCTCATGCAGGTTGCTTTGTGAGTTTTTTGCAGCCAGCAGGTAAATTAAACGTATTGTTCACTTTTCACGTTACATCAGCAACACATACCAACACCAGACATCAGGCAGGTGTGATGAGGAGGAAGAAAAGAAAGGAAAGGAGGACACAAAAGCTAAAGCAAAAAACTAAAAAAAAAAAATTAAAAAAAAGTATTGTGCCACATTATCACAAGATAACAAACTTTTAAGAGTGTTTTTGTTCAGGAAAAACTAAATTTTCACTTCAACACCAATGATCAAAAAAATTAAAACCACCAGTAGTCTGAATTTGCTTTGTCGCATGTTCTGATTAAAGTCAGATTTATAACAAAGTATTAATGTATGAATGAGCAACACATCCTCAGCTCCACTTTTTACCGACTCAGCATATCTGTAAAACACTTCCAACACAACAAAACACAAATGTCAAGTCATGCAGGACGGATGCATGATGGTGGATGGCTAACATGCCCAACAGCATCCAACTTTCACTGCGACACAATCCATCTGACAAATCATTTGAAGTTAGAGTCAATTCTTTTATTGTGAAAATATCTGCATGTTGAAATTCTCTCAGTCGTGTCCAATGGAAATTTAGTTTTAAGAGTTTTCTGAAATCAGGAGATTTAGAGTGGTTTGACCAATAAAAGTACTTAAGTTTAAGTATTTTAGTTTTGGATCATGAAGTGGATCAAATGTCTCTCAGCCAAAACATGATGTGTAAAGGAATTTCCTTTTTTTTATAGACATTTATCACTGTGGTCTACCTGTTGACAATTACTTCTAATAGTGTCAGATATTAATGTCAGGAGATATTTAATTCAAGGTGAAATAAAAGATTATGGTTTCAGATCTACAAATATTTCTCTGAGGCAAAAATAATCTGATTCATCATGAGTTAAACCTCAGGTGAAAGAACCCGCAGGAGTAATATTTGTATTATTCAAACATAAAGAAGTAACCTCTCCTGCTAGCCTTGTAGTCAGACCAGATGAATAGCCAAAATAAGTTTACGTTTGCAGAGTTGTTTATTTGTGTAAAGCACCTTTTAGTGGCTGAATCAAATGAATAAGAGTTAACATTGGATTTCATTTTTACGAAACTGCCAGCATGGTGGGGTTATTTGCCGCTGACTTTTCAGTAAACTTGAAATATCGTAGCTATTAAAATCCAATCTGAATTCTAAGAAGGAAATGAACAAATTTTCCCAAATCAGCATTTCTGCTTCTTGTAATTATGGCCAAATTTACGTGAATGCAGCATTAGGCCCAGTGAGACCCACTAAGCTGGAGTTTCTTCTTTGCTATTTCATTTTGGTATTAGCCAACTTCAGTTATCTACAGCACAGAAAATTTGGGGATTTTAATCTCCCCTAGCTAAGGTTTAACTCAAACAATGACATGATTTCTTCCTCCAAAGCAGTTCCACCTCTTAGAAATGATTGTACATCTAAAACCACAACCCACAACACCCGCCTTAAGTAATAAGCTGGTTGAAATGACTTGTCAGACTGTTTTTATTTTGAGGGTTGTTTTACAGCTCTGTGTGTTTTCAATGCGATTTAACATCCAGGCAGTGGGACCTACTCTCAGGCGGGACTCTGTCTTTGTGAGGACACCCAGACAGGCTGCGGTGGTGCGGGTACAGACCCGTCACATGACCGGTCCCGTCACAGCCCGGCGTCGGACACTTGCTCTCTTTTTTCTCGCCCCTGGAAGAGTCTGGAAGAGACAGAGAGGTGAGGAGATTTGAGTCAAAGGACCAATGCGAACGAGTTATGGTCCATAGATGGAAGGCAGATTTGGCTAGTAGTCTGGTGCAAATACTTTGAATTGGCGGCCACATCTCAGATTCGTCAAATATGTCTGATGTTGTACCCACTGATGGCTGTTTCAGATAGTTGGAGAAATTCTTGACAAAACTTTGTATGAAGGATTAGGATATTCCGTGCAAGGTTGACTGCCAAAAATGCAGAAGTCTCGTTTTTAAAGAAAAATGTCCAACTGGACTTCGAAAATACAGGCTCTGTGCCTGTATACAGTTTTCCCTGCTGCATTTGACCAGGTGTTTTTACCGACCCTTGTCAGCATTTTCCAGTGGCGTTTGAACCATTGAAGCTGATCTTTTCCAAACCAAGACGTTTTTGTTCCAAAAACCTAAGCACGCATTTAAAGCATTAATGGAAATAAAGTTTCCATGGATTGGCAACAAAATAATGCACAATTGAAACATATCTGTGCTTTAAAGAAATGTACAATGTGAAAGTTTTTCTGGCAATTGGGTTGACTAAGTGCAGGCAGTGTGTATTTTTGGAGAAATGGGACTTTGGAGCAATGGGCATTGGTTTGGGGGATGATGGGCTGTCGGAGAAACTGGCTTTTGGTCCAATGGGACATTTTTTGGAATAACAATGCTTTCATATTTTGGGCCATCGAAACACTGGCAGTCTCCCCTTAGGAATGGGTACCTCATCTTCCCACATAGCAACCTTGCTACATTCATGAAAAATTGCGCCAAAAAATGGCGACATGCTATGATGAGATTGGTACAGATGAACAAGTTGTTAATACTTGAAATAACTTCTTGAAATTGACACATTTCAGTCACTACAACACAGCTATTATTACAACTGAAAACTATCTTTTGGGAAGGAAAACATCCAAAGCTACTGATTGGTTTTGGAAAATCAAAAACGAACTACACAGCAGGAAATACAGCTGATATAAGCACAACATCAGGCTGAAAGAATAAAATAAAACAAAATGTCAGGCTATAATTTAAAGCAGACATGGACTACGTTCGGCCTGGGGACCAATTGTGGCTCCGGAATTGATTTGAAACGTCCCTCGGCTTGTGTTTCAAAATATACTATATGTGGCTTGCCACACAATATTGGCTATTTATGCAAGATCACTGTGAATTTTTTCCTTTCACCTTTCATTGACAGGACTTATCATAGGGATTGTAGTCCTGCATCAGGTAGGAACTAATGTGTTTTCCTTATCAAAAGATAATGTCCACAGTAAAGAGGCATCAACAGTGAAGACTGACACTTTATGGAGCAGTGAGAAGTTGAATAAATTTTCACTTAAAGATGACAGAGTTGTGTTTGTCTCGCTTGTTTGTAAAAACAAAAAAAATCGTACTAATTCAGTTGATGCTAGAGGCAGCTGGCCCCCAGGTGTTTTCACATGATCTAATCTGGTCCCCACTCAAAAAAGTTTGGACACCCCTGGTTTAAAGGGTGAGATTTGAAGCAATTGGGCTGAAAATCAGCTCAAGTTAACAGACCTCAGGTCAGTTTTAGGGCCAGAAAGTGACAGCTAGAATTGACCCGAGTCTCATGTCCTTGGTGAGATTCTTGATTTTGAGGCTCTCCTGTGGACTAATAAAAACTTCCTTTGGGTCAACAAAGGTATCCTGTGTGCTAATGAGGCAGTCTGAAGCCAATCTGAGTCTGCTGTGTGGCTGATAACCGCACAGCTCCGACTCCCTCTCAGCGGCGGCGGGGTTGTATTTGAGTGGATTTAGAGAAATAGGGCGCAGATAGCGTCCCACAGATGGATTTGCTCTCCTAACGGGCCGTGCAGATTGCCATTACTCATGCCTGACAACCCGGTCGTCTGATGTTCCCACACCGGCCTATTTTAACAACATAAGCTGCTGTCAGAGGAAAAACATGCATCTGCGGGAAAAAAAAAAAAAAAAAAAACTGTGTTGGTCCTGAATGCTGAAAAAGAGCGCCCATTATCTCATCGGCGGCCATGTACAACATTTCTGAAATAACACAATGGGATTTTAACAGGTTTCAAGAGCCCAGGGGTCAGAAAACTCATTCAGTGTGCACAGAAACGCTCAAATCAGGAGGGGAAAAGACAGACATTAAAGTTACAGTTATGTTTTTTTTCATGCTGCAGCAGTGATAGCCTCTGGCTGCTGCAGTGTTGAGGATTACAATAAGTCAGGCAGAAAAGATAAACTTCCTCCCTGCTGACCTGGGGTCAGATTTTTGGAGTAAAAGCAGTTGCAGGTCAAATATGATGCAAAGAGGTGATGTGAAATTGGCAGAATTTGGAAAGGAAACATGATGAGAAGAGAAGTTTGTGATACAGCTTTTAAGAATATTTGTTGTGGGGAACAAACAGTATTTTTATTTTTATCATCTTGCAGTGTGACTTCTACTGTGTGTAGTATTATAGCTTACTTATTTCTTAATTCTTTTACTGCAGCATGTTTCTTTAAATACAGTTATGAAATGATTTTGTTCAGGTGCTGTGAACAGTTTAATATTGTTGAGCTCCACACTGACTGACTGACTGAACTAAATTTGCCTCTGGAAGTCCAGCCGTCGAGGTAAAAATAGTCCTGGCATGAAAAAAACCTCCCAGACAATACTTTCTCTTTCGCAGATGTGAAATATCAGAGTGTAGAACCACGTGGATGAACAAACAATGTAGATAACACTCCTCATGAACACAAAGCACAACACGTCTACAACCCAATATGTAACATTTTCCAACAGTAATGAACAAACATAAAGAATCAACATATAGACTTATAACTCTGCTGAAAACGGATCAATGATGCCACAGTGAGGGTCAGTGTGTGGGTTTTCGCTGCCTACCTTTAGGGTAGTACGCCCTCTTCAACCCGTCGTGGTGCATCCTGGACTTGCGCTCCTCGCCGGCGCAGCTCAGCCTCGAGCTATGCTCGCCATGACCTCGATGATGATGGTGATCCCGACGGGACAACGAGTGCTCTGAGGCCATACGGTCCCTCATGACCTTCGCCCTCTCTGATTCCAAGGCGATGGCTTTCTCCAGCAGCGACAGGTTTCCCTTAGCCATGTCGAAGGTCTCGTCCGAGCGGTCAGAGGCCACCGATGTGGTGTCCTCGTCGCCCTCCTGGCTGCAGCTGGTTGGATAACCTCTGGAACCCGGGCTCAGCTGCTCCTCCAGCTTCATCAGATTCACCATGTCGGAGTAGCTGCGTTCCAGAGACCTGTGCTCTTCCTGTTCACTCTGTTGGCAGGTGTCGTACCTGAGCGGCAAGTAGGACAAGTAATGACCACGAGTGACAAATAACTGATCTCAAAAGTTAGAAAAGGTCCAAACGGATTCTGGAGAAATTAAGTTCTGGTGGCAGTTCTGTCATAAGGACTATCGCACTTCTGCATGCTTATATCCATCCATCTATAGTTTACTGCTGTGGTTTTATGTGGCTGTCAGTGGTGACATCAGCACTTGTGTCAGCTGATCACAGCTAACCACTACGACAGCAACGCACCTAGTCTTTTAGCTAATCATCTTACTGTGTCTCGCTTTAGATTTGGGTCTCTTTCTGTCTGTACCACTGTCACGCTGCAGTCATGCCTGCCCTGCCTCCCCATCACCACCTAGTCCTCTCAGATTCATCAGCGTCATCAGCCATCAGTCTCAGAGTCATCAGCCACCACCACCACAAGAGTCTGGACTCCATTGGGGATTTAGCTTGCCGCTGCTCAGGGCAGAGGAAGCTCAATAACAAAAACTCCCCGCAGAATCAAAGCACCAAAGACTTTCTGCAAAATCTTAATCATCACATCATCATCTGTTGATCTGTATGTCTTTAGACTATGCTAAACAATTACCTTTACTTCACTCACCTGTCTCTCCTGATTGAAATAATTATTTGTCCAGGAAACAAGACACTGGAGATCCTGTCCCACCCAGTCAATAGAAGTTGGTTTCAGTTTTGTTGTGAATGCAACACTTCAACCATTTTGTGAGCAGTCTTACATTACTGCCAGTTGTTGATATACAAAGCTCATACTTTCTTTTGTTCATTTAAACCTGGTTGACCTGTAGGTTGGATCTGGCCTTCTAGCAAAAATAATAAATAAAAACTGAATTTTTACTTTTATAGTTTCTATCAACACTTTGATATTTTACAAATATCCTGTTGATAACTATGGGGATAAAATACTTCTATAAATCCTAAATATGACCTTGTTACATATATGTCTGTACATGTACAGAGGCAAAATAACTTAAACAACAAATTATAATGCATTACCATGCAGCCAGTGAGTTAGCTCTGGGCTACAACTTCAGGGGCATATTTGTCAATGTCTGTTTACATTTTGCTAAGATGGTGCTATTTAAAGTATGCTGAATGAGCTATTAGCAGTTCCTGTTTGCAATGGATGCATGGATGTCCAGACAACCATCACTGGATTACTCTTATAATGAAGAAAGCCTAAAAAAAGAGTGTTCCATAGTTACAGAGTGCTCCAGTAATGCATCCTAAAACCTGGAAATGAGTTAGCATTTTAGCATTCCCTCATGTCAGCGTCAAAGGGTTTTTGAATGCTTTTTTGTTAGATGCCTGAAAAAAGTTCTTTGGTTAACAAAACGCTTAAAAGATTTTAACATATTGTTCTACGATGTAAAACATTTCAGTCAATACCCCACTTGTGAATTTTGAAACTGTTATTTGTCTTTGAAAAAGGTTCGTTGCCAACAATTGGCTAAATGATGCTACAGAACGTCATCGCGCCGAACACAGTTTTACAGCCTTCAGGTGAGTTCATTTATGCTTCAAAAATCATATAAGTGGTGTTCACTTATGAAGATCGTCTTGCTGAGCTAAATATGAAAATATCAAACCTTTGCAACCCACAGGGCGTATTTTCTGTAATAATCAAAAATCCGATATAAAAATCCAGATGGCATTTTGTCGAGGGAACAAGGCCAACTCTAACTTCCACATCAGCCCACAGAAAACCGCCATCACTTTCCTTTTTTCAGGTTCTTATGGTTTTTAAGTATTTTAATTGCCTCTATGAGCTGTGTGTCACAGCTGTTGACAGTGTTGAAAAGGGGTCCAGGTCGTACAATAACTAACATCCTGTTGTTTTTAGACGACTGTTATGCACCTGTCCCTTTCATCTGACTATTGCCTCATGTCTCTCCCCCTGCGCCCACCCTTTAACTCTCATCAAAGCCAGCCCATTGAGTCACACTAGAAATGTCAACAGAAAGTATGCTAATATGGGTGATTAGTAAAAAATAATGCTGGAATCTACCTGCAGAACCTTTACTATCACAAAGGGGGATGAAAATATGAATATGTGGAATTAACAGAAGCATGATCAAAAGACTAGAGATGACTCACCTGTTCAGGTGATGCACCCCCTGATGGTCTGTTGGGACTTGGACTTGGTGATGGAGAGCATGGTGGGTGGGACGATCGCATGTCTGGGTCTCGCTGAGTTTCCGAGCCAGATCGAAGCATTGGTTCCTCAGACACTCCAGACTGCTGAGACACACCTCCTCCTCGCTCTCCTCCGCCTGACCTCTAATCCCCAACCCGGTTCGCCCGTTAGCGTGGCCGACATCGTCCACCATGGTGCCTTCTGGATAGCCGTCCTCGGGCAGCATGGCGCCATGTCCCTGCGCCAAGAGCTTCAGGGAATCTACCGTCTCCCTGACTACATCGCTGTCCAGGTCTACGCTGAGTTCACCCTTCCGGTCACCATGATTGCTGCCATCATACTCCTCGTCGTCTTCGTCTTCCCCGGCACTGTTGGAAGAGTTGCTGTTCATCTCAGACTCGGTCATGGCCTGGTAGGCAGCGTCTTCTGCAATCTTTCCTAGGTTGAGGAGTGACTTGGCAACCAGCTCGTCGTAGTTCTCGTACTCCTCTCCGGTGCCGTTTCCGGCGCTGATGGTGCAGCTGTTGTTGTTGTTGTCGTCCTTCTGAATTGAAATGAGCTTTGATTGTCCACTGGGTTTGTAGTGGTTCTCTACTGTCAGGAGGGAAAAAAACAAACCTCTCAGGTTTCACATCTGAAAATACCCATCTTGAATTAAAGCCAGTTATCAGCATAGTTTCGCTCAGTATTTTGCACTCTAAACAACATAATTGGTCAAAAATAAAAGAGAAAATTGATTCATTTTGTAGATAATATAACTATCTGTTCATTTTTAGAATAAAAATCCTGCAGATGAAAAGGAAATGAAGCTTTCACAGCCTCTAATAAACTCAGCAGTGCTGATGAACCCAGTTCCTTCTCATATATTCCTGAATACATTAGCTGCATCCCTCCCAATTATGATCCACTGTTTACTCACAAAAAACATACAACCCAGAGCTGTGCAGAGCTGTGCAGAGCAGCACCGCTCTCCCTGCTAAGCCTCGCTGTTGATTTTGGGGACAGAGACAGCGAATGAGAGCAGAGAAATTGAAAAGGGAGGCGTGTTAGGTGCTCCGATTCGGGAGCCATAAATATTCTCAGGAGGAGAAGCCGAGGCAGAGCGCATGTGACACGTCCGCCGAGACGAGGAGGCGAACGGGGACGGGAGGGGAGGGTGGGAGTTAATAACTCAGCAGAGCTCCTCTCCCGATTATTCGTGAAGCGCTGTCAGAAGCGATTGAGGACACGGGGGGTGTTGGGGGGAATCGAGGGAAACGTGGCGGGAGGGAGAGCGCAGAGCATCTGGTCTACCACACATTCTGCTCTCATCACTTTCTCCTCTCACACTGCAGATCCAAAACACAATGCAAACCAAGATTGGACACCAGTTTGACCCAGAACAGGACCTGAATATGAGCACGTTGCTGTGTTCATCTATCTCTTACAGTTGTAGCTTTTTGACTTTCATATATTTCCATCTTTTGGAAAAGTTCCATGATGACTATGTTCAAAAGTGATGGGACTCTTGCAGATTGAGCTGCAGTTGTCCCAAGATTTTAGCGTTTAATATGCAAACTTCTGAGACTGTGCTCTCAAAAAAGCATAATCAGACTTTCCACAAAAACTTGATGTATGACGATGTTTTCTTGAAAAATGACCTTGTGTGACTGCGAAAAATGACTGCGATGCTATGGATGTATCATAAACTAGACAAAGACCAGCTGGGATTTTTATCGGATTGTTATCGGAAATTTATATATGCCTTTTAACCTAATCAGAACGTATTTGGGCCCGGGAAGGAAACTGGAGCACCTTGGACAAAACCCACGCAGACACAGCAAGACCATACAACCCTAACCCTAACTCCTGGACTGGCAGATATTTGGCACAAATCCATTCATTCTTTACAATCAAAGTTGGTGCATTACAGTCTGGATCTCATTTTACGACTGTTTGCTTTGAAATACAATAATTCCAGAGCAGGGATACTTAACTTCCTGTGCCCAGAGGCCACTTTTGCAAAATGAACAGAGGCCAATGGCCAGTTAATAAAGAGACATTAACAATATTTATCAATACATGAATTTCCTTTTTTCAATCTTTAGATGTTTTCTGTCCTCATTGCAAGACATTCTCATCCCAACTTGTCAAATATTGTTGCTTTATCATTGTCAGTCACATCTTAATATGACACGGTAGGTGTACTCCTGCCTCTGGTGTTGATGCTCTGGAACAGCGTGTCAAGTAATGCCTGATAAATGCATGTGTCTTCTCAAAATAGTTTTCACGGGAAATGTACAGTTTCTGCTCGTTAGATGCATACATTCTTTCCAAATTAAACTTAACAACATTAGTAAAACACCTCATATTTATGTTTATTTCCTTGTGCAACAAAAGCACATGGTTAGGTTTTTTTAAAAAAAAAAAAAAAACATTATGGTTTGGCTCAACACTCGTATGGAAGACGAACAAGCAGGCTCCTTGGTGAAAGTCCGGGGTTTGTTGGATCCTATCCACTACTCCACCATTCCAATTCTTAATATTAATAGACTATGCATGCACAAGGGGTTCACAAAAAAAGAGGCATTTATGTATTCCAGCATTTAGCTGGTGAAATACGGGATGGCTTTTAATGTGAAGTAGTCACAGGAAATGCCATTAATGTAGGTTAACGCTGACTGTGATTGCTTATCAAGAGTGAGATGACAGAACAGTCAATTTTCCATATTTATGGACACCGTGAAAAAAAGATTCTACGACAGGGTGGCATGGTTCAAAAGACTTTTTAAACCCATATGATGGCACCTGAAAAACAGCCAGATAAAAACACAATGAAAATCAAGGAAATCAGCAGGAAATAGCCAAATAGAGAAACTCACCATGTTGACGATTCTGCCCCTCCTCTTCCTCCTCCTCTTGCTCTTCATCCTCTCCATCATCCTCCTGCTCGTCCTCATCATCACCATCCTCCACTTCTTCCTCCTCCTCATACATCCCCTCCTCCTCCTCGTCCTCCTCCTCCTCCGCCCGCTCTCCCCCAATGGTTGTATCCGCTCTCTCCACCTCCACCTCCTCCTCTTCTTCTTCCTCCTCCTCCTCCTCTTCCTCCTCTTCCTCTCCCTGCTCCTCATTATCCTCCGAGAACTCGTCCTCCACATCGCCATCTTCATCTCCTTCTCTCTCCCCCTCCTCTTCCTCCTCGTCCTCCTCTACTATCTCTCCCTGCTCCTTTCCTTCCTCCCCCATCTCCATGGCTTCATTCTCATAGTTGGTGTAGGCGCTGGGGTCCTCCTCCTCCTCCTCCTCCTCCTCCCCTGTGCAGGAGGTGAGGAAGGGCCTCCTCTTGGCAGCTGGCTCCAGTGGTTGTTTTTCCAGAGCCTTCCTCTTCTTGGCCAGCGGGCAGCCGTAGACACTGAAGCGAAACAGAGGGCACATACATGATCAGTAGCCATCTTTGTTCTCTTATTTACTATTTGATCTTCCCTGCCCCAAAGCTTTCCCTCCTGCCGCTAACTGGAGCCGATTCTCGGGTCAAATAAGCCTGAACAACCAGCGAAATCTGGCAGACACATATGGGCCAGACCTGGCTCACACTGGATCCCACAGAGCCAGAACAAAGCCGAATGTGCCGACACTCAGCTGTACACAGGACAACTTGGATGGCTAACTTGGTCATGTTATATTTGGCCCTTCAGAACTACTTAGGGGTTGATCGAGAAAAAAAACACAGCTGTAGATGAGCGTGTAGAGGTCAAAACATTTCATATATAATTTCAGTTGTCTTCTTGTGACTATCATATCCTGCTATATACACTATATGCTACACAGATTTTGCTAATGGTGACAGTGCACTCTTTTGGCAGCTCATATGAAGTAAACTACTGTTACTGTTTTGTGCTAACATTTGAAAACCTCAGAAAATATGAGTCTCAATAACAATATAACATGGACATTGTGTTCAGTTGCAGCTAAAGGAAGTGTAATAATGTAATAATTTAACTTAACCAAATGTTAGCTGCGGCCAGTCTCTGGCAGAGAAGAACCTTAGAGCAGGGGTCTTCAACATTTTTGAGACCCCTTACCTGAAGGACAGACAGAGCAGGAACCCCTACTACATATACTGTATAAAACTTAACTGTGCTTAAGCTAATTATCTGAAAATATTTGGGAATATATTTGTGCTTGCCTGTGGCTGCAGTGGCAGCGGTTGTATTATGAATATGAGTCATGGTGGTTTCATGGCTCAAAAAATTGCAAAACAATCCACTGTGGCTCAAAATAATGTCCATAAACTTGGAATAATAATTCAGCAAACTGACCAATATGTTTCACTGGTGCTGTTAGCTAACTAGTTGACTTTATGGATGAGTGCTGCACAGTAATTCAGCATTAGCTTGCTAAAATGACTGCACAAAGATTTACAGGTAACAGCTAGCTTTTCATTAGTAGACTATTGTGATTTTTTTTAAATTAAAAAAGCGTCTTTATCCTGCTGATTAATTTTACTGTGTATTTTTATACATATTATAATTTCTGAAAAAATAAACAAATAAATATAAACCTCAATTTAAAATTTGATCTATATTTGAAATATAATCTATAATCTGAGGATCCCCTAGGGGTCCTGGACCACAGCTATTTAACAACTTCAATTTAGTACAATTTTATTTTATTTTATTTTTGATCATGTGATGGTGGCACACTTTGAATATGTCTCGGTTATTAGATAAAAAATGCCTCTCTGTTTACAGCCATTCCTTTTGCCAGTGAGAAGGGGATTGACCCATTCAGATCCATTTTGAAAAGTTTAGGCTATTTAATAATAATAAGCTTTACAAGTTAATAATTTTTGCATGTTTTGAAAAATGTTTTATTGTTTTCATCTGTGAATGACCTGTGAGATAATAAAATAAAAGAGCTACGCAAAATGGATTGTAATTATAATTTTGCTCCGTTGAAATGGCCCTTTTCGGCTGTGCCTTGTGTGCTTTCCTCTTGCAGGTACATGTAACAGGTAGGCAGGGTCGTCCACTTGAGCTGATTGGAAGCACCTGGTCCCAGTGCTCCCAGTCACTACATAAGCTGCCTCCTCTGAGATGCTCTCCTTGCTCTTTGTTTGGGTCACCTGCACACCACACTGCTATACTTGCTGCCATCCGCATTTCATGTCTGTTGCGTTCTGTTTATTTAATTTTGGGGATTTTTTTTTTGCAAATAATTAAATAATTCAGTTCTTTAAACTACACTTTTGGACCCTTTCTTTTTATTTGCCATGACACTAAAGGAGTATTTTTTTTTTTTTAAATAACAACAGTTTGTTTGTTTTAATCTACATAACCGTTTGAAAAATTATTTTGTGACCACTAAATTCATCTTTCATGAAAACATGAGGCTTGTTCTGTTGAGGTGACACCAAAGTTGTTCCTAGTTGAAAACAAAGCTAACTGCTGTCAAGATTGAGAAAAACAAAAACAAAAAACCTATGACACAGATTTCCCTTGACTTTGATATTTATAATAGCTTTCAAACAGCAAATATCAGCATTGACATACCCACATGGAGGCCTTGGATATACATGGCTCTTGTACTTGTGATTTGCTACATATGGAAGTTGTCACAAAAATAAATACATGAAATGCCATCATATAGTGTTGAGAGCTGTTTTCTAGCTCAAAGAAAAATCCCTTTCTGCAGATAAATTCTCCAAAAATGTCTAGAGTCAGATGTCATAATAAATTGCTATACTCAGGAGGGTCATCAGAGGGCTTTGTCTTAAGGTCAAAGGTCAAAGTGCTGGGACTCCCTCTGCTGGGCCTAATGTGTTGAAACACTGCAGTGGGTTTCCACTCGCTTTCGCTGAGGAGGAGAATCAGCTTCTAAAAAAAAACCCAAAGCTTATTCAACCAGGGCCTCAATTACGCAAATCCCATAATAGTCATTAACTGTTGGGAAAATTCTGCTTTAATTGCTCCAAAACAGCAAGCACAATTATACACGGCTTTAATGTGGATTTTAGGAAATCAATTAGTCCATTTCCATATGAAAGAGCTTATTTTGTGTTTGGAGGGCGGGTTGGAGGAGGTTACGCTGCTTTTCTGACTGAAACCGCTGTGTGTTCGTCTGACAAACCTGCAAAACATTCAACATTTTAACCATTTTACAACAATTTTTTTCCTCTTTCCTCATGAAGTGTCAGTGTTTCAATCAATGTTATCCTGCTACTCAAGTGTCAGTCGGTTATTTCTTGAAAATGTCAGAGAGAAACTAAACTACACGGAAGGCAGTGAAGCGTCACTAGCTATTTTATATTTTCATGTTTACTGGAGCCAGAAAGTCCAAATTTGGTAAAAAGAGGGTGGAGCCTTGGAAAAACATTGCGGAGAACATGAAACCTTTGACAGGTCTCCCTAATGTGTCATCATAAAAGGCTTTTGAGATGGGGAACATAGGAACCTGGATACAGAAATTTTCATTAATTCATCTGTGACGTAACTATTTATGCAAAAAAAATTAGTAACAGTAAAAGACTCAAATGTCATGGCAAGTTTATGAGTGGTACGCTTGACAATTGAAAAAGAGACCTGGTTTTTGGTGATTGTCCTGATTTTGAGAGCCAGATAAAAAAATATGTTTTGAAACCTCATATACTTCCAATTTGATACACCTAATAAACAGTCTAAATACCAATTTCCATAACTGTATCTTGTTTGTGACATGGAGAGTTGTGAAGCTGTGAAAGCTGGGGCGTCATATGAACTCTTCTCATGAAGTCAGAAAACAAGACCCTATAAGAACGCAGCAATAGACCCTTTTAATTGCTATTCTGCTGCTAGGGCAACAGTGTCTGTCCCTGTTTACTTCCTGTCAGCTACATTCAAAAAAGTAATACAAAAGGACCCATTTATAATGTTTATCTTGTCATTTAAAACTGTCTTGCAATATATAGTTGACAGATGTTACGATGATGTAGACACAGATGACCTTTGTGGAACTCCAAAGAACAGATTATATTTTGTGTCACTCTTCTGATTTTTATAATCATAAATCTGGATTTAGCATAAGCAAGACAAACAAGGTCATCCAGCTTTAGCAATGTTTTACAGAAATTCCAATAAATCTAAATCACTGTAAAACCCAATATTTAATATGCCATATAATCCATACTAAATGTATTTATGCTGTTATCATATTAGAAAGAAAATGTATAGAAGAACACTTTTGCCTCAGAGGAGGCCGTTATCCATTATCATTTGTCATCTTATTTTCTCACCGTCTTCCAGCTATGATCTGTATTTAGGTGTTTCTTCATGAAAAATGCCAAATTAATTTTAATTAAGAAGAAAGAGAGAAAGAAAGACAGAGAAATAAACAGTGGCTACATCAGTTTCATTCACCTTATAACACTGCAGCATATATTCCTACTACCAGATAACACACACACACTTCTCCTCAAATGATCCCTCCATCTTTTACCTTATAGGCTGTCTGCTTTCGTGTGTGTGTGTGTGTGTGTGTGTGTGTGTGTGACCTTAGCCACCTTCCTGTCTCCCGCCAATTAAAATTCTGGTGGTAATTAAAGCAGATCAGAAACGAGGGAATGCTGCAGACAAGGGCGAGAGACTACGCATGGTAATTATGTGGAGGGAGAGAGAGGGGGGGAGGGGGGCTTCACACATCACATTTTCTCCTCACACTAATCTGATCTGCTGCAGTCTGATATGATGCAGTGTGATGGATTACATACTGTGTCTTCAATCGATCAATAACTTATTGTTTGTCTGTAGAAGACCTTGGCTGATGCCAATGAGGCCCAAACATAAATATTTGTCTGGAAATGACGTTTTTAGAAACTGTTATATTTTTGGACGACACATTTGTGCATTACCAACATCAGATTCTTTCTGAATGACGAGAGTGCCATAGACAGCTTCTGCAGAGAGTGTTGCATCATGGGTTAGCTTTAAAAATGCTTAGTTAGCCTCTCTTAACCCAGAACACCTGGAGCTCCAATATTGTCTCAATGAGGACATCTATAGGTCATTTCTGTCTCTATGAGGACACCTGGAAACCCTTATTGTCTCTAAATTGTTAATGGTATCCATTTGAATACCTGGAAGTCCATTAATGTCTATGTGTACATTCTGGCAATGTACCATCATCTTTATGTGGACACTTATCTCTGGGTCTGACACCTGGAGTCCATTGTCTCTACATAAACACCTGGACACCTATAATTTTCTCTATAAGGACACCTTGACTTTATTATTGTCTCTAAAAGGATACCTAGGGTCCATTATTGTCCAAATGTGGACACACGAGGTCCATGTTTGTCACTATGAGGAAAGTTGTCTTTATGTAGATGCCTGCAGTCCATTATTGTCCTTAAAGGGATACCTGGAGTCCATTATTGTCCTATCAGGAAATCTGCAGTGCACAATTGTCCCTACAGGGATACATGGGGTCCATTATTGTTCCTATGAGGACACCCAGAGTTCATTTTCATCTCTATGTAGACACCTGAAGTCTATTATAATCTCTACATGGACACCTGGAGTCCATTATTATCTCTATGTGGACACCTGAAGTCCAATACAAGGTCACTTTAGGTTATTTTTGTCTATATATGCAGACACCTGCAGTCAATTATTGTCTCCACATGAATGTCTAGAGTCCAGTTTTGTCTCTAAAAGAATACCTGCAGTCCATTATTGTCCATACAGGGACGCCTGGAGTCTATTATTGTCTCTACATGGACACCTGAAGTCTATTTATGTCTCTACGTAGACATCTGAAGTCCATTATTGTCTCTGTTGGACACCTGGAGTCCAACAGAGAGTCCGTTATTGTCTCTGTGAAGACACCTGGAGTTAATTTTTGTCTCTATGTAGACACCTGAGGTCCATTATTGTCTCTGTAGGGATACCTGGAGTCCATAAGGACACCTGGGAGTCTATTATTGTCTCCTATACCATTGTCAACTTACAAAAGCAACAAACAGATGTTATGTTTAAATCCACAATTATGTTTTTAAGTGTTGGTTATAGCTAGTCACAGTCAGTTTACAATAAATTATACAGTAATTAAAATATTCTGAATAACCATTTAATTTGTCAGTTTTTACTCAAGAATGTTATTTTAAAGGGATATTTTGTCAATTATCAACCAGCTTTGTATCAAAACAATGTGGGTAGTATGTGTAGATGAAGTGTGGTAGATTCCCTTTATCTAACCAGTGCCTAGACACCCCCCACTGAATGACGTGCAAAACACATCATCTGGTGGAGTTTCGTGGGCTCTCCTGGGCTTTTGTTCAAACTACTCAGGCTGTACTTTTGCACTTTCATATTAATCACCCATCTTGCCACCGCAGACACAAAGAGCATAGAAATGCATCAAGACACAGACCTGCCTCTCTATTTCTCTCTCTCTCTCAAACTTGGATCAAATTCAGTGCTGATCGAAGATAAATAAAGATACTGTCATGTACTGCCTACTTCTCTACTAATATGTTCTTATAAACACATTTTAGTGCTGTGTTTAGCTGTAATATCAAGAGTTTGTGAACAGGAAGTGGGTGCCATACTGTTTCGAGTATCGTCAAAACAGAGGCCCAAAAATGTAGTCAGAAACATGTTTTAGCTCTCAGTTACCTGCCATATAAGACTGTCTCTTGCTGGTCAGCTGCCATTGTATCACACAAGCGAGTTTGAGTTATGTCACCCATCAGCGGGGAGGGGCGGTTTGGTCTGGTGCAGCACAGTGCATTCTGGTAGTGGGTAGGTTTTCTACCTTTTGAGCAAAAGGTACTTTTCCTCAGTTTTTTTCTTGTCGTGTAGCACCAGTTTCAAAAGTGTTTGCATCATCCTTCTTCTTAGGCAGCATAGTTTTATTAAAAGCAGTGAAATACTTTTGTGAAAATAGACTGAATCACTGTTTAATTCATCAAATCATTTTCTTGGCTGATGATTGTTATTTTAATATTATCACGGTTTTAAAAAAAACAAGTGTCAATGTAGAGACTGATTCAGGTGACAGAAATATCAGCTGCAGTGTGATAATTACATCTAGGTATGTTAGGTGGAATCATTGCCCCCGGCAACGCCAAGTGCCAACACTCATTGCCGTGGCAACGCTTTGGCACCAACAGAGGGTGGAGGTGGGGGGTGGGGGGTATATAAGAGATTGGGTGGTGGCAGTGAGACGAATAGGGGGGCAGGGGGGGAGGGGTAATGTGGGCGACACAATGTTCACATCCTATACTGGCGGTTGCCATGGGAGACAGGCTGCATCCCTCCTGGTCCTCATACTGCAGCATCCGCACGGTGCTGTCGCCATGGTGACATCCTCCAGAGAGAGAGAGAGAGAGAGAGAGAGAGAGAGGTAAAGTGAAAGAGAGAGACAAAGAAAGGTAAGGGAGGAGGAAAGAAACAGAGAGGGGAGAGACAATGACTTTGAACCCCCCCTTCACCACCTCCAACTCATTCAGTATCATGCGCAGTGCTAACTGTGTCTCTGCTTTAAGAAGTTATAGATCCCAGCAGGATGATGTAGAGTAATGTTGTGACTGGCTCTCAAACCACAAGGTTGGGCATTAGGAGTGAGTTTAGGGTTAAAGGAAAATAGGCACCTATATTCTGTCATTTTCTTATTATGAAAAATTCCATTAAAGGTCTGGCAGTCCAAATTTCCTGCATGGGATTCAGACGGCATGCCTGTGCACAAGGGATTCACATGATGTGTTCTGGGTCTATATTACATACTTACAGTATACATCAAATAGAATTTAGATTATTTTTGCATAAAGGTCTTTACACGCTGGATATGTGATGAATAAAGAACACTAAAATGCAGAATACTCGCCTGTGAATATTTCACACCACAACTATTCAAACTGGCAGTGATGCAAGTTTGCGACACTTGCAACACTTGTTCAGTATAAGGTTTTATGCAAATTTGCAACAACTAGGCTATTGTGATCTTATAGACCCAGAGCAGCGTCTGGCAGTCTGACTTAAGTTGTTGCACAGCTTAAGCCACTGTAAACTACTTCATTGAGTTTGCTTTTAGAAAAACGTCTGATCTGTTCTCCCTCACTACCGTTACCATACTCAGTCGATCTGGTATGCACTGCCTTTGTCAAGATGGAAGGAGTAATTAAGTTTTCCATTAAGGTCCAGAGTACTGAGCTTCTGTGCTGCTGTCCCTTGCTATCCTCAGAGTATGTGCACAATGTGAAAGGCTGATGCCTTTATCTGTGGTGCAAGAGCTGAAAAACATCAACCTTGTTCTGTGGGGGAAAAAAATATTCTGTCACTTTTTTGTGAAGTAATATTTGATGAGAAAACAAATGTTTGAAAAAAAATGCCACAGATGTATGGAAAGATAAACATTCGTAAAAAGAAATTTGACAGCATGTTTTGAAATTTTGTTGAGTTGAATATATAAGATTGAATACCATGAGTTGCTTGCTTCACAGTAAAGGTCCTCATCTGAAGTGCTACAATTAGAGAATCAGCTAGAAGACTTTCACATTAAGGACTCAGAGTAGTCTTTACTGTACATAATTTTCATTTGGATACAATAAAGTTGAAAGAATAATATGCAGTTCACTCCATTTGACATAGGTGGTTACTGTTACTTAATATGTCTTAATACTTGAGAAAAGCTACTTCCACTCTTTGTTCTAAGCTGGACTTAACACCTTCTGCACGCATCTACATCCAGACTCTGGGGAAGACACTTCCGTCAATTAAAACAAGTCAGATATGGCTGATCAATGTTTGGTAGAGTTAGAGGAAACTTCCCAACCTGTATAGAAATAAATACTAAGAAAACAAGGAAATGGATGATTGTGCAGATGCTGTGTTCTCCCTCTCCGCTGTGCCTCTTTGTAAAATCAGACGTTTGTGTACTGTACACTCCTGTGATCAGCTGATGATTAACTGATTAAATGATTCAGCCGTCGTTTCCCCAGAGAGGGAGACATCAGACGACCTACTTCTCTCTCTCTCTCTCTCTCCCTTTCTTAGTCTGTCTGGCTCTACGTGTCTCTACCTCTGTCTTCCCTTCTCCGTCACTTCAGTAATTTGTCGGCACGACTTTCTGAGAGACAATAAAAGGAAAAACAGTCCTGCGGCGAGATTGTTACCGCTTGTTTCCACTGTCAAGAAAGAACTCTGAGCCTTAGCTTTTAAGCCAACATGAACAAGAAGTCCTTTAAATGTTCGGAAAACGTGGAAATTTACAATTCTATGACAATCTGCTGATGAAAATCATGTCATGATCAAAAAGAACATAACTCTGTTTATTAATGTTTACATAAACATTATCCTTTTAAAAACTTACATAAAAGTATTTATAGGACATCATATGTGAATATCAGAGCTCTTATTTTAGAGTTTGATTCTCCGCACGCCTGGTGCTGAATTTTCCTGAGAGTCTCTGTGCCCTTTGCAGCACCATCAGTCTGCTCTGCCAGCGATTCGCCATCCTGCCCTTCTCATTATCTCTCTGTTACCTCGGGCGTCAAACCACCGCTGTCCTGAGCCGTGCAACCTCTCTATATGCCAGCCTCCCACACACACACACACACACACAAGCCTCTACACTGAAAAAACAATACCATGGAGATATTCCAAAATAACCTCAAAACATCTCAACGAGTGCTTTGATTTCATAATGGATGTTTAAATCTGATTGTTTAACCTAAAATATGCCCATGCCTAAAAGAAAAAATAGTGCAATTTCCCTTTTCTGCAGCTTCGTTTAAAGCCTTCAAATATTTTCTTTGAGTGACAACCCCCTCCACTTCAAGGCAGCCACAGCACACCTGCTTTGATGTATATTTCACCTGTTTTATAAAATGCATGATGTTTAGATGCAGATTTGTACCGAAGAAAGTTTTTGTAGCTTCAACAAAAAATGGAATATATGCATTGGGAGAAACTGAAAAAAACTGAAATCATCACATCCTATTTGGACCTTTTTACTTATTGTAAGAAAAATAAGATAATAGTGGGACTTAAGTATAAGAATCTCACTCTGCCTGCAGATTTCAGCACAGGACACAAGCTGAAATGACTTGAAGCAAGCATCACTTCTTGAAGCAGCACCCCTGCGTTTGTTAGCAATTCACCGTTTCCAAAGGCAACGGAGATCTGAGGCAGAAACCATCAAGCAGTCCCACCCCTTCAGGCTGTAGGACGGACAACCATCGGCCGGGGTGACCTGAGGCTGTCACAGCTCCAGACTCTGCCTGATTGGTTTTCTATGTGCGGCCCTGTGACAGAGCGGCAGATTTACTGAGCTGGAGGCTGTGGCCTGTTGCAAATCCAGGAGGTTTAAGCCGTGACGTGAGTTCATTTATAGTTGGTACGATTCGGTTTTCTGAGATGCTGAGTGAGACGTTTGAAGCCTGCAGGCCAGGCCACAGCCAGCCCCACCCTGTTCATAATTTTTCACAATCCACCAAGAAAAGTCTGTATTTTTAATTTTTTTTTTGTTTGTTTGTTTTTGTTTTTCTACATCTTATTTTCATTTTATTCATGTCAATGTTGACTTTTATTTTCTGTAAATTTTATTTTGGAAAAAAAAATTCATTCATTCCAACTTTATTACTGTGCCCAAATATATTCAAATTTATCACAATCAGCCAAATAATTTGTGTGCTATTGTGGCATCCGTTATCCTTGTCAGGTTATTAAAACTCTTAAAATCCCAGAGAAAACAGCCAAGACAGAAATCAGTGTCCTCAGCTACAGTGGTCATACAGGGTCAGCATCAAACTCCTGACTTGTAGGATGAAATCCAGGCTTTGGGGGGATCACAGGTCACTGTAATTTTTTTTATTGGGAAACATAACAAGTTGCAGGAAAATGAAACGGGTAACAAAAAACAAAAACAAAAAATATTCCTGAGCACCCTGTTACAGACTGTTATTCCTTGAGTTTTTCAGAATAAAAGGTGCAGAGAAATGGCAAACCCTGAATGACTGAATCCAGAGATCTCAAAATCTGATGTTCTGTACACAAAATATCAGATCTCATTGCACATGTAAAGTGTGAGGCATCCTCAGAGCTCAGCAGAGCTTCTCAGACTTCATACAAAAGTAGATTTCTTAAAGGGGAAGGAAGAAAATTACTATAAAGCAGCAGCAATAACCAGACATGCAGTGCGGAGGAAAATTGACTAAACAGCTTTAGAGCCCATGTCCTCAATATCAGGTGACACTACTGCTATATGTCTCCCATTACATCCAGAGTTGCCTTTGACACATAAGAATCACTGTATAAGAACTGTATAAGAACTACCTAAATGATAATTTTATTATAAAATTTAAAAAATATGTCAAGCAATTCCTACCTGCGGTGTCTGGCGTACTTTCCGCTGACGTGACCGCTGCCATCACAGCCTGGAGTGGGACAGCTGAGGATGAAACACACACATGTGGTCAGGACACACACAGCAGCACGCAAACTGTAGTGCTGATGCAACATGAGGATGTGCATCCATCTGACCCGACGCTTATGTCTGGATCCAACATGTCCTCAGACAGCAGTTCATATGATATCTAAAAAAGTAGCGCCCCTACCAGTTAGGTTAGGTTAAAGAAGAGAATCACATTTGGGAGTCATCAGGTTATGTACATACAGTAAAGTTACATGTTTAACGGAAACTTCGAACAAATAAAATCATGATCGATTTCACGTTACGTTTACTTAGGTTTGGTTTGGGAATAGAATGATGATTGGGTGTCATCACTTTAATTACATAACGTAAAGTCACATATTTAGCCCAAAGTTATGTACTTATTGTAAAGTTGCATAGGTTAGATTCAGGAGAGTTAAGTCAGGTAGGTTCGGGTGGCAGTGCGTCATGACGTTATGTACTTAATGTAAAGCTAAGTACTTAACATAATGTGAAATGTACCTTAAAATAAGATGACATGGGACACAAACACAGGCCTCCTTAGGGAAAGTTCTGTGTTTGACCCATCTGACACCCCATCCTGCCTCCTTACGTGGGCTTATACTACGTCCTTCTTTACCTCTATCAGCACATCCATCACATGATTGCAGCCCTCGTGATTACATGGGTTATATATGAATTACTGGCTCATGATATCTTGTGTTATATAAAAATTCCGGTGCATTACTTTCCATAGGTACACATACAAACAGTGCTGGATTTTGTTTTGCACTTGCTAGTTCTTAAGCTCTGCAAAAAGTATTACGACAAGTGGTTTCTTTCTTTACAGACGATGGAGATGTGGAGTCTATTGCAGTAGTCCTCTGAGAAATTACTGAATTTTCTGACAATATCCCTCCACCATGACTCAAGATCTCTGTTATAACTGCTTAAGTATGAGTCCAAGCTAACTTCTGCTACAGTCCTCCGGAAATAAGCAAAACACAAACCTGCTTCCTAGATTTTTGGTGGATTATTCCTACAGGCTGTGTTCAGACAGACAACAGCACTGCATGAAAGAACTCAGCCCCCTCATTCATTTCAATGAGGCCACTGCAACACAGAGAGTTTTGGCAAAAAGAGGTCCGTTAAAAAAGTTTAACCTGGCATAACTTTTTTCGCATCTCAATACGACCTCATCCGCCAACGCACAATGTTGGCCAGTCAAATACATGCAAGTGTACATTCCTGGTAGATTACTTTGTAACATGAACGCTGCATTTCTACTTTCCCTTGTACTTTTAAAAGGGAAACTTATTTTCTTTACCATACTTTCCTGATTTTCCCTTATGATCTCCAACAACAAAAGTTTGCAGCCCCGATAACTTTCAAGAGGTGTAACAACCTGGCTCGTAGTTGTAAAAACCACTGTGCAGCTGGATAAGCCTTAAAATTCATGGATCTGTAGCTCAAATCAGTCTTATTTGATTATGTGTCATTTTCTCACTGGTACCTAAATCAACTCCATCACCAGCATGGACCCTCGTGTTGCCCCTTTTCATTCTAAATCCTAACATAGCCGCTTTGCGACTTTTGGATCCACATACTACACTGTAGGTATCTTTCTGCGTCTGCTTTATATGTTCAAGGATAACAAAACTGTAATTCAACCTGGTGATCATGTGGATGCCACAGATATGTCCAGCTGTGCTCTCAGTTGACACCACCTGTCTGCGTATCAGCCCTCTGCAGAAGGTGCCGTCTGGCCGAATGGTTGTGTATAATAACACCGCAAGCTTTTGGCGTCAGGATCATACACCGAAAGCACTGTAAAAGTGGCGGCATTAGACAACTTTGGAATGAGAACCGGCTGGGTAACCCCTGGCTTACTGTAAGCTTGGGGTTAATAAATATGAATGAAATAAGGTTAAACTGGGGTTTCTGCAGTTCAAGGTGTGGATCAGCGCAGAGCTAAGAAATGTGAGTGAATTGGATTTTGAAAGAGCCCATGAAGCTAAAGGATGATTTTCAAAATTATTTTCATCTGGCCTTGATCTGGAGAACACCAACATGTCTCATTCAGCAGCAGGTTGAAGTGTTTCTGTCTGGATGTTTTGTTTTGTTTTTTTTCGTATCGTGGCTGCAGTCGGCAGCAGGTTTCTCCAGAGCTCTGAGTCACTCTGCTGCAGCTCTCAGGCCCGCTCTGCCCTGAAGACACGCAGACCGCCAGCCAACGCACGCCGCCTGCCTCCGGGGACTTCACACCCACGACCTCTGACCCCCCCCACACACTGCGGAGCTCCACCCACCCTCCACCCAACATCACCTGATCTATACACTCTGTAACTGCAGGCTAAAAATGAGAGCTGCACGAAGATAAATGTGAAGATTAAACATCACGAGTGCAGGGCAGGAGAAGAAGACGAGAAGGGTGGGGAGGAGGAAGAAAAGGGAGAAAAGGAAATGAGATGATGATGGAGAGAGAAGGGAGGCAAGGAGGTAAAAAAGAGGAATAGAGGAAAATGAGGAGGAGGAGGAAGTAGGGTGAGAAAATAGGTGGAGGAAGAAGAAGAGGAGGACCAAAATACCGTAGAAAGAGAGGAAAGAACAGGAGGAAGAGCAGATGGAGAGAAAAACATGATGAGAAGGCGAACAAGAGGAGAAGGAACAGGGGGAAGAGGAGAGGGAGAAAAAACATTATAAGGAGAAGAATGGGTTGAAGAAAAAAGGAAAGGGAGGGAGAAAAATAATAAGAGAGAAAACAAGAGAAGGAAATAGGAGGAGGAAGAACACAGGAGGGAGAGAAAAATAAGATGAAGAGAACAAGAGGCAGAAGAAAAGGAGGAAGAGATAAGGGAGAAAAAACATGACGGGGAGAGCAAGAGGAGAAAGAACAGGAGGAGTAGCAGAGGGAGAAAAAGATCATGAGAAGGAGAACGAGAGGGAGAAGACAAGAAAGAGAGAACAGGAGGAGAACAGGAGAGCAGGAAGGAAAAGGGCGGAGGAAGAACAAGAGGAAGAGGAGAGGGAGAAAAAAACATGATTAGGCAGAGAGAAGGGAGAAAATGAGGAAGTAGAGAGATAGAAAACATGATGAGAAGGAGAATGGGGAAAGAAAAAAGGAGGAAGATTAGAAGGAAGAGGAGAGGAAGAAAAAAAATGATTAGAAGCAGAGAGAAACAAAAAGAAGGAAGGGGAGAGAGAGAAAACATGATGAGAAGAAGAACGAGAGGAGGAAAAAAGGAGGAAAAGAAGGTGGTTTGTTCAAGGTGAGGCGGCTCATCAATCAGAGTGGGAGCCTGATCGTGTTGGTGTGTGTGTGTGTGTGTGCGTGCGTGCGTGCGTGTGCGTGCGTGTGTAAGACACAATGTCTAAACACGCTTTCCAATCATGTTAAAATTCCCAAAATGCATCAGTGCAACCTTAACCTTAACAAGCTGTTGCATTGGGTCTTGAAATCCTCCATTTCTTAAGACTACAAAATATTTTTTCCCTCTGTGGAGAGAAACTTCCACTTGTTTCCAAAGCAACTGAATATTTCTTTCAGTAAGTTTCTTGACTCTAGTGTTATTTTTCTTGATCTCAGTGCAGAGATCTGTTTTACTTATTGATGTCAACATCAACGCAGACAGGAGACAGATAGAAACGTTTTTTTTTAATACGGAGGGCGGCGTAGAAAACCTGCCTGAGCTATTGAAGCTAAACCAGAAGAGCAAAGCTGTGAAGGAAAACAGGAAGGCTTATGATTGAACAGTAAAGACTTTGAGGGCAGTCCCCCCCCCCCTCTCCAAAAAAAATACTAAAGTCCAGAAACACCAGCAAGTTGCACGGAAGAATCAAAACTATAACGCTCCTGTTAAGCCTACCCTCGCTGCGTCAGATTTGGATGCACGTGTAAATGAACTCTTGTTATATGCATTGTGTCTTTTCAAAATGAACTTCTATTTTCAAAGAAAATGTACAGTTTCTGTTTACTATATGCATACTGTCTTTGAATGTAGGTTAAAAAAAACGTAATTTTTATGTTTACGTCCTCAAGTTTTGGCAATAAAAGTACAAGGTTAGTTCATCATCTTTAAAAAAAGAATATTTGTTAGTGACATTATGTAAAGTCATATAACACAACTTTCACGCATAGAATGCTACACGTTTTGGCACACAAAGTTGTTTTTAAAACCACTCTTTTGCCTATTTTTGTCTATTTGCTTTTTTTTTCTCTCACCATGAACACAACAGAGTCGCCCAGTAATGAGTCCTAAATAAGTTAGCATTTCAGAATCTCTGGTTTCCATGTCTCAAAGTCAGTGTTGTTGTTTTTTTAAATGGGTTTTTGTTAAAAACTTTAAATAAGGTCTGTGGTTAACACCATCTTAAGAGACCTTCACAAGTTCTACAACATAAAATATGTAAATACAACACTCACAAACTTTGAAGCTTGAATGTGTCCAACAAAAAGCTGTATGCTAAAAATAGAAAAGTGAGACTATAGGACGTCATCATGTCAAACATGGCTTTACAGCCTTGTTGTGGCTGTGAGTTAAATCAATGACTGACTCAGACTGCAGTGTAGTTTGTTTATAGCTCAACATTAGCTTTTTACTTCTGGCAATTGTGTTTAGGCCTCAAAAAAATGTGAGCATCATAAACATTTGTTTACGAAAGAGGTTATTTTCTACAGTAATCCAAAATCCAATGGAAAACTCCCAAAGGCTTTTTGTCAAAGACAAAGGTAACTTCCACATCATCCTACAGAAAAACATCATCCCTGGGACCTTCTGTGTAAAATACTGTTGATCTCAATACCCACTCTTGAAACATCAGGCTGAGGTGGAACTGTACCACTTCAGGAAGGAGGTCACTCATTTACTCCCCAACTGCTGACTTGGTTGCAATGTTATCAGGGTGCTTTAACTCCTTCAACTTGAACTGCAGCCAAAAACCCATCCAGCACTCTCTAGATTTGTCCCGTTCTATTGTCAGAGGAGCGTGAGTGGACTCCTAAAAATTTGTAAAATCCAGAAATTAAATTTTGCTATTTCTTGTGTAGAATTGACGATTTTGGAAAAAGAGGATTGTCAGTGGGTAACTAAAATGTTAGGATTCATCCTCAGGGGACAATGAATATCAAATTTGGCCAGTTTCTCTGTGTTACAACACTTCCACCTTTTTTCCCCTCAGTTAGCACAATAAAAATCACTTACAGGCAAATTAAAGTTAAAATTCAGAGCTTCAGTGCAGCAGAGATTGCAGCTTTTACTCCCACTGAGCTGACAGATGTGATGAGTTTATTCAGCAATTAACATTAAGTCATGAAAGACTTTTAATATCTTCTAATATCACAGCCACATGTCTTTTTCCCCCAAATCTGCCACATCCCACCACAATGACAAATTAATTTATATACGGTATGTTTATCCCTGCAGATTAGTCAGATTAGTCACTGGCTGTGATGGGAAAAAAATAAAATTGATGAAAAATCTTCAATGACTGCTCATGCCATGCTTATAGTATTTCACAGTATTTACTGTATGAGTCATTTCTAGCATTGCTGCTAACTTCAAAGCATCTCTGTCCACATCGGGCCCTGGGTGCACAGCCCTCTTCGGCACCCATCAGATTTAAATTCTGGGTGAATCACGCTGAGTTGTCTGCTCCTCCTGTGCTTGGGGCTCGCACAGCACAGACAGGACATGTTGTTTACAGTAAAGCGTTGACCTGGATCAAACCGGGTTCAACCATAATCTGCTGCACACACCAATATTTGTCAGTTTTACTAAATGAGATTAAGTGAAGCAGAAACACACACACTCACGCAGGTAGCAGTGATATTCAGCATTAACTGTCTGCAGCTGCTGGTGTGTTTCTTCAGTCGTGATGAAAAATGTAGTGAGTCATCAAAATATAATGAATTGTTGGTTGATTTAGATTGGAATTGTCACATATTAACACAACACATTTCTGACCCACAACTGTATGTGATGATAACATTTTCTAAGATCCACAACCTCCATATATTCACTTTGCCTTTAACTTCAGCTCCCACTTCAGCTCAAAAATCTGGTATAGATTCTGCATCTCTGCCAATGCAACACGTCAATTCACCTATTAATCTCACGCTCCGTTTTATGCTCACTCATGACCGAGCCAATCCATTCCTGTTGCGGCAAGTACCATCATTTCAAACTTGAATCAATCCATCTGCATCATACTCAGCTGAAAACCACCCAAATGAGCACGGGAGGACTCAGCTGAACTCTATCATCTGGAAAAAGCAAACACGTCATTCTGAGCCAGTGGTGCAGTGTTGATAGGTGGCTATCCTTTGGCTTCAAGCCTATTTACTTTTAATACTTTAAGCACATTTTGCTGACATTTTCAATGCACATCTTAGAGTCGTTCTGTATTGCAGTACTGCTTCTTTCAGTCATTTCAGTTTCTGTGTGTTTACATTAGTGTTTCTTATAACACTGTGAAATTTCAGCCTTTTTTTGGGTAGAGGCTTCGAATAAGCTTGCTCGTTTTTTGTTGTTGTTGTTTTGCCTCTCCTGTCACTGTATACTATGTCATATTGTGTATTTTACATTATGCAAAAATAAAAATGAAAAAAAATGTCTTTTTTTCCCCATATGTAACATTTTCCAATAAGACGGGAGATGTGCTGGTATCATCATGGTTTTAGGAGCATTCTTTGGGCGTGCATACAGTGCATATGCATTTCAGTTGGGGGTTTTGCCACAGTTTGCAACACATGACCTCTTGCCTGTTTATGATCAGCTTTCTGCGTTTAATACAAACAACCTAGCCAAGTTTTGAAGGCTGGTGTTGAGATGAATGTCCAAAAGAAAAGCTCACATTTCTGTTTGGAAGAAGAAATACATCTACTTTTAAACCATATAAAAGACTTGGATATCAACAAGTTTTGGATATACGCAAATACTGCAACTTTGACCTTTAGAAGAAGGTGGTTGATCATTGATCATTTGCATGGTCAAACAAAGCCGCCACTGGTGGAAAACTTTGAAAACTAGTGACTTAGTAGTAACAGCTTAGTAGGAATATTGTCTTTTTCAGAATAAGGGTATAATCAAATATTTTATGCATGTAAACATCAATTCAATGTCAATGTCTTTCTTGTTGTAGGTTTTTCTTGTTCATAAAGTTTGATAATGAACAATGGAGTGTTCACTTCAAATTTGTAGTTGTGTGCCTAATTAGCTATTAAGCTCATGGTTTATGGAACAAAAAGGGGCCATTTGGTTCGTGGTTTTGTCTTAAAGACAGCTTTTCAATCCAGGTTTGGTGCCATTTTACTGGATTACTTGTGCTAGCTGTGAAGATGCAGTGTCTTAAAGGCTAAAGCCAGGGAACAAAAGTTTTTGTGTGATTAAAACCACAGATTATATGATTGTAACATGTTTGCCTGTGGCTTACTCTGCAAGATGTGCACTAATTTGTATTTATACATATTTCAACAATAAATACCAATAACCAAACTAAACTAAAAGTAACAAAAATAATCTGTCTCTCGACTTTGGTGAAAATCAACCCTCTCTAAAAACAACTATGATTTTAGATTGTCAAGAACACCGATATGTACACTCGATGGTTAAACTCCCATGACTCCCCATGCAAGCATGAAGAGACAGTCTGCTCTGGCGTTTCACAACCAGGACAGAATGGTACAATAGCAAAACTGCAATTATAATGAATATATTTCAGGGAGGTTTACCTACCTGAATAACTCCTGTGTCACTGCTTCCACGGTGGCTTCCGACAGAGACAGAACAAAAAGAGTCATGTTGTAACTTCAACAATGAAAATTAACTAGCACATCTGCTGTATGTGGACAGATTAATTCAAAATCATCATATATAAAAGTAAAACACTGACAGGGAACACTTTACTGCACAGTGGCTATTTTTTATTTTCATACTTAAAGTCCATTTAGCTGATAATAGCTACTTTTACATGCTAAATGAAATACCTGAAAGCAATACTTGAGTAAAAGTACAGATATCTTGCAGGAAAATTAGAAGTTCTAATTCCTATTAGAATATTAGTATCAAGATTAATTTTATGGTTTTAAATTTACTGAAGTATTGAAAGTAAAAGTAAAAGTAAATGCTGATAATAAAAACCTTATGATGTTTATTTCTTCCTTGTAACATACACCACCTTAAAAATGTAGCCTACATTACACTTGAAGAAAAACAAGGTCTTTTTTGCAACTTAAAGGATTTAAAAACAAAATCCATTTTTCCCTTTTCCCTTCCCTTTCCTTCAACAGTCCATCTGTTCCCTCCTATCTTCCCTAGTTTCTTTCCTAGTTTGCCCATTTTGTAGTAAGTAAAATGCTGAGAGGAAATGTATTGGAGTAAATGCCTTTATTTAGAAATGTAGTGGTGTGAAAGTTAAAGTTGACCCAAAAGTACTTCAGTAAACAAAGTATTATTAGTCCATTACATTACATCCCTGCTTGTTTACTTATGTTTGCAGCAGTGGTTTTATTATTATTTTTCAAAACGAAGAGCCATTTAACTTAGCATATGTTATGACACTATGAGTAGGTTGAGCAGTTGTAACAGTCTGTTAGCTATTGTTACTTGCTAGCCAGCATACATTAGCCAACATTAACATGTTTTTTAAATGTGCAGAAATTCAGACATCTTGAACCAGGCTATGAACCGAAAGCAGACAGACAGGCCCATACCTCTGACTCCTTTTGATCGTGTGCGATGACGTTTTTTAACCGCATTCACCTCCATCTGCAGAGGAAAACACATGTTAACACCAAATATGTGTTTTATTGTTCATCACATTTTCAATAGCAGAGAAAATCCCTTCTAACGAAAACACCAGCTGGTTGTTAAAATGTCCCGTTATACCTGGTCAGAACTCAGTGTGGCGTTGGTCCTGTAGCTGAAGAGTCTTAACACCAAACAGAATTTCAGAGGTCGTCTTCCAGAGTCATGATCTGCAACACCAAAACACAGTCACTTGTCAGATTCCTGTTAAAGGAATCAAACCTTTCTGCTTAAGTCGCCTTTAGAAAGACACTAGACTGTGGCCAGCCTTTGAATTTGATTGTCTCTGTGCAACATATAATTATAGTTTTCTAATGACATTTCAACACCTGAGAGACTCCTGCCAAATAGCATCTACATGTTTTTTACTGCTTTTTTTTAAATGTGACATTTCATTCATTCAGCTTTTATAGACTGAAAAGATTTCAGCAACCTACAGCATAACATTTCATTCATTCAGTCAATTAGGTGTTTCTTTGGAGAGGTTTCACAGACTCACTGCTAAAAACATTTCAGTGACCCACAGCAAAGACTGCAAATGACCTGTAATAAGGCCAACAACATGGATAAAAGAAGTCCTCTACAGCATTTATCCACTCCTGAAAGGATGAGTTGCCTCAAAGGACTAGACATCTTCTTACTACACCAGACGAGACTGAGACGATTCGAAACATATGATGACAAAACCACATCTCGGTCAGTCATTTCATCTTGAGTATCATCTTACCACACAGAAACAAAGTACAATGTTAAACATTTGTGCAGTAATTTACCACATAGGCCTACCACACTGCAATCTCTTTTTACAGCAGCTGTAATTTCACTGTTTCATAGGCAATATGGCTGACGTCATACACTTATAATGTCATATCCCAAATTAACAATTTTATGTGACTGGGAGTTGGAGCTCTTCAAGGCTTGGACAAACATGAAACTGGTTGAGTTATCAGTACAGAACAAAAGAAAACTTTTTTCATTTTGGCACTTCAGCTGTGACGGTAACATTTAAAGATATATCATGGTGGTTATCTAATTTTTCTGCAGGGCTTATTTTATCCTACTGCCTTGCTTTACTAGCATTTTCATAAATCAAATCTATAGGCACGTAAGCTAAGCAGTGTAACAATGTAATGTTACTGCTGTGGACAGGAGGTGCAGAAAAATATAGTTTACATATATAGTTTTCACCACCTAAAAAAACATCAATATCAGTGTGTAGTGTGGTATAGTGTACACTAAATTAAGAATATTTTCTCCACTTAACCAAACACACTAACCAATGGAGTCAGCAGTAAACCAGCAACTCCCATGCTCTGCAAAGTAAAATTACTGTTTTTGTCAATGGAGTCTTTGGCTCTGACATAACGGCTTCACTTCCCTGCCAGAAAAAGTTGTCTGATGGTAAGGTAAGCCCATCAAAATCTTTTAGGCGACTAAAAGCGAACTACGCTGAGACAGCATTTGTTCAGCACCGTTTCATTTTAAGTGCATGATGCAGGGGTTAGAATAAACAAACTGAGGTTTGGTGTGAAAACTGTATATTTTAAACTAATATACAGTAGAGAAAAATACCCCACTTTGCAACTCTGTACCTGTTTAAATGAGCTCTGTAAATGAGCCCAACTTGCTATAAACAGCTAAATTTCAAAAGGCTGATTCTGAAATCATTCCCATGCGTTCGCTTACTCACTCATTCAGTGGTTTACTCTAAAACTAGCAGTAAATTGAGATTTGGGACACTTATTAATCATCATCATTAAGACGACTGCAATGCTAATACATCACAAATGCCATCCAAACAAACCTACATTTTTTTGTTGTTCTTTTTCAAAAAATTTAAATAACATTAAAATCTCCTGAGATCTTGCAGGGAATGTTACATTGCGAACAGCAACATGAAAGAGAGTGAGACAACACTGAAACAACAGTTTGATGATGAAGACGTTAACACAGCGGCTCTGCGTGCTTCTCTCTCCTCAGCTGCAGTGCAGCTCGGGGGGTTTGCAGCGTTAATATAAATGTAAATTCTGGACAGCCTCGCCTGAACTCTCAGCCTACTCCCATTATGTTGCCACAGCGTACCGAGGCCGGGTGCATCTGAGGCCGCCACTCCACTGAGCGTGCTCCAACGCAACTTACATCAAACATAGTCTTCCCTCCCTCCACTGTGAAGAGCTCAGCCGAAAGAAAAAAAAATCCTCCACCTCCCTGGAAACTATACGACTGAGTGGGCTGCACATTTAATGGGTGTGTATGTGTGTCTGTGTGCTGTACTGTGTGCATGCATGTACATATGTGTCAGTGTGTGTGTGTGTGTGTGTGTGTGTGTGTGTGTGTGTGTGTGCAGATGATGTTCTAACCTCAGTGAGTGCATGTGTATCGTCACAAATGTGTCCATAGACTGTGTCCTTGTTCTGCCTCTGCATGTATGTGTGTGTGTCTGTTCCTGAGCTGCTATCTTTGTGAGGACCAATTTCAGTTTTAGACCTTCAGCATGAGGACATTTCGGATTATAAGGACATTTATGGAAAATTAGGTATCATTTGTAACGTCGGTGTATTTCATGACTATTTCAGAGTCATGACTATTTGTATAGCAAGGAAAAGTAAAATTTTGGGAGGGCCACAATATTTTGCAACATGAGGATATTTTGGATTGTCAGGACATTTATGGAAAATGAGAATTCACTTGGAAAGTGAGGACATTTTAGAGAGTCAGGCAGGACCTTTTGTTTAGTGAGGACAGGTAAGATATTTCTTGGGTCACGACATTTCATAAAGTGAGGACCTTTTTGGAGAGATATTTTTAGAAAGTCAGGACATTCTTTTGAGAAGGTCAGGACGTATTTAGAAAACTAAAACATTTTTTAGAAAGTGGGGACATTATGTTCAGTTTTCTTATTATTATTTCTTATTTCTTCAAAGGGTTAAAACTTTTTCAGGGTGAAGGAATATATTTTTGGCAGTGAGGGTCCTCACAAGTACAAAAGTTCAACCATGAGTTTGTGGGTGTACACATTTATGTATAATAATCTACAATATTAGGCTACAATTTATACTGTTATGCTCCTTGTTCGTTTCTTCCCACAATCTTGAATTTATTTTGGTGTTATGGAGGACTAACCTGAATTATTGAAGAAAAAAAAAGAGTAGTCAGTCTGTGTATATATGTGTGTGTGTGTGTGTGTGTGTGTGTGTGTGTGTGTGTGTGTGTGTCACAGTGTCCTATATGGCTGGGTTGGCGCTGTGTGAAGAGGAGCTTCCTGCTGTTTAGTATTCAGTCCAACACTCTGCCTGTCTGGTACAATATGATGCAGAGCTCCCACACAGACACACACATCAATTTACCAGCGTGTACTCACACACACACACACACGCACACGCACAAACACACACACACTGACATGTAGACTAACAGACTAGCACAGAGGTTCACCCATTTTGCCATAGCAGTATAGAAATGTACACTCTGTACTGTGTGATTTTTCTTTCTTAACAGAGCCTGGTGGTTGCGGTGCCCCCTGTAGCTCAAAAACACCACAACACCTCACACTGATGACACTTGTTTTTCTTAATGCTCTGATGGATCATAAAATAAGCACGTAAACTGCTTGGGAGACTAGTAAGTTAGGCAAGGTGTACAAAAAAGTGTTTTCCTTATTAGTACAACTCAAAGGTGTTATGATGTGTATAGAGTGTGTTTGTTGTCATTTTAACCCAACGATTAGGTAAATTTTACCTGTCAGTTAGCTGCTAATGGAGTCATCAAGGCTGTTGCTATACTTACCTGCAGTTTAATGTAACTTCAGTGCTAATTGTTAATAACTTGTTGTATGTATGTCTATAGGTGTCTGAAAAATTGACAGCTGACAGCTTTTGTTTTTCAATCTTATAGACACAATTCTAAAATTGCTTTGGTAAAAATATTATCCAAACACAGTCTGGCCAATATACACACAATGGATCTGAAAGTGCTGTCTAGTATATTAAGCATTTCGGCCTCACAGTTCTATGCTTCTGCAAACCAGTCAAGTTTCAACTCCAATTTACATACGTGTCTAAGAAAGTATGGATGCTTCACACACATCTTCTACCCGAAAGCACAGAGAATCTATTAAATCAGCGCAGTTTCGAAGTGGTCACCCAATATGAGTGTCACCAATTCAGTATCTGACCAAATGTCTCCCCTCCTGTTTCTGAGATAAGATGTTGAATAATGGCCAGAAAAGTGTTTTTGCTGAACACACAGTGTCACAGTGAAGTTGACCTTTTGGATATAAAATACCATTTTGTCATCATTTTATCCTATCAGACATTTGTGTGAAATTTTATCACAATAGGTATATGAATTCTTGAGTTATGGACAAAAACATGTTTTATAAAATCAGACTGACCTTTGACCACCAAAATCTAATCAGTTCATCTGTGAATCTATATGGATATTTGTATCACATTTGAAAAAAAAAATTACTTCAAGGAATTCTTTAGATTTTGCATGAACAAAAATAAGACAGGCAAAATCTGAGTGACCTTGAACTTTCACCTATGACCATCTATCAGTTCATCATTGAGTCTAAAGGACATTTGTGCCAAATTGGAGGGAAATCCCTCAAGGCACTCTTGAGATAGATGTTGTGTTCATGGGAATGGGAAGGGCAGACAGGCGAAAAACCAGAAAACAAAAAAAAGGGAAATTATGCTTTTTGGCATAAAAGTAAACAATAACTGTGCAGAACATGTGGTGTTTGGAAAGAGCAGAGCATTTTTGGATGAATTAAAAAGGAAAATAGTTGAAATGATAATAGTTAATGATAGTGCAGGACAAAATACATCGAGCCATCCAGTAAAAGTGGGCTACATAATGTCTAAAAGTTTTATATGACAATACATTGATATGTAGGAGGGTCTACTGGATCTCTTGGACACATTTCTTGGCAAAAGCTGTACAAAAAATGCTTTCGAAGTGAAACAATAAAGTGTCATTGCACAGTTTTACAACTGAGATGCAGCTTGTTTATTTCCTCTAAAACACAGGTTAGTCCATAAAGTCATCCCAGCCAATTATCATGATCAGATCGGATCAAAAAATGACCCAACCGCCTGAAGACTCAATTCAGAACACAAAAATGCTTGTTAGTCACATGTCACAGCTCCCTAAAAATGTTCCATTTTCTGGCCTGCAGAGTCTGCAACAGAAACACAAACACTCACAGGCAAATGTTTGTGAGCCCAAACAGAACACACACACACACACGGCAGCCAGGTGAGGTGTGTGTTTGCGGCGGAGCCCGACAGCAGCTCAGTGTTTTATTACAGCAGAGCACTTTTATCAAACCCAACAAACAGAAACACCTGGTGTGTGATGTGACGCTGCAGTGCACAAACCAAACAACACAACTGAACAGAGAGAGGTGCAGTGCTGCCTCAGCTCTGTCTGTTCTTCTGTCTGTCTGCACATCAAAAGTGCGTCAAAGTGCTACATTTTTAGCCACGGTCGTGTCAGGGCTCCAGGGAGGGCTATGATTGGACCAATACTTTGGTCCGATCTCAGATATCTAACCAATTACTGGATGGAATACCATGAAATTCTGCGCAGGCATTGAGGTTTCCCAGAGGATAAATCCTAAGGTCCTCAGTGATCCTTCTGACTTTGTATTTAAGCTGCACCTGCAGGTCAAAAATTCTCACTTATCCGGTGAAATATCTCAACATCTGCTTGATATTTTGGCACCAAATTCAGTACAAACCTTTATAATCCCCTGCTGATGATTTCTGCTGCATTCTGATGCATTTCAAACTGTTCTGCAGTACAGTTCGTACAGTTGGTGGTGTAAACACACACACAAAAGCAGCAGCCGCAGCTAAGCCTGCTGGTGTGAAGGCCCCCCGACTCCCTCCTGTACATCAGCCCCACTCATGGTTTCCATGGAGACTGGACTGATCGGGTGATTAGCCGCGTCAATTAACCTCTGACCAATCACAGCGAGAGAGCCCGAACAGCAGCAGCTGACTGTGATCTGCAGATACGGCCACAGCTGAAATCAGACATCTCCACGCCGCATGCTAACTAACAATGAAAGCATATGGGAATTCTGCATTAGCATAGTGAATTGCATTTCTGCACTTGTTTCATAACCAGCTCCACAGAATTGTTTTTGTGTTTGTTTGCTTTTTAAGTGTCATGATGCATTTTTTATCATCTGTTTAATCCTTTGAAAGCTGACCAGATTGCCTTGAATTCTTTTAAAAACATTGGAAGAAGGCAATGATCAGCAAAAGAAGAAATTAACTGAAAACTAACAAGAAATTAGTAGAAAGTACAAGAAAATAACCTGAAAATTAGTAACGAATAATTTCAAGAATAAAGTTTAAAAGAAAAACAAGAAAACTACCTGGAAAAGTGCTTTAAAAACTATTATAATTTTGTAATATCATTTAAATATGTAGGCATAAGTATAGTTTTTCCCTAGCTTTTATCATGTATTTCCCTGAGACATTTTTCCATAGCTTTTTTCCACAGACATTTCCCTATCATTCCCTATCATTTAAAAAAATTAATTTCTAAATCTACGTATTTCTTGCAATTTGTTTAAAGTTTTCCACCAAGACGCTCATTGCCTTTTTTCCCATATTTTGGAGAAAAACTGAACCCTTTTCTCAAGGTTCAAAGATTTAAATACTTGTGAAAGGTGTCTGAAAGTAGCACAAGGAAAGTGATGTCACTCCAGGTTTCAAAGGGTTTAAAAAAAAATTTTAAAATCTAAGTTTTTGTATTTGTTTTTGTGTCTCAAAATTGTAAAAATAACTTAATGTTTTCCTGCTTTTAAGATGAAATCCATCCAGGGATAGTACTGGTTAGGACAGGCCCTAACCCCAAACCTTAACCCTATTACTCTTTTCTCTTTTTGAGATTTCCACATTCCCATGCCTTATAAATGGCTGGATACGTGTGCCTACTCTCCACACATGAGCTTAAAAAAGTCTCTGCAGGGCTTACTGGCTGTAATGAACCCTGGTACACTTCATGTTCACCCTTTAAGCCCTGTAAATATGAGAATGTGAAAGGGGTCCAGACACAAACGCACCACTGGCCTGCTCCCCGCCCCACAGCTCGCTGACCAGGTCCGTAGTGTCATGTCAGCACTTCAGAAGAGATAAAGTCCTCCTCAGCCCTCAGACTATCCTCTGTCAAAGGATATTCACCTTATAACAGAAACTCATCCACTGTGAGCATCTGTACACAGTCACAATATTTAACGTCTGCAGGCTGATTTGGCTTTCCATGACGGTTGTTGGATGACTGTGGAAAAGTCTCAGAAAGTTAAAAGTGAATAATAAGAGTAAGGTCAAGTGATTTCTGTCATTGAATCTGTTCATTATGATGCCACATTCATCTAAAGGCCTTTGTATGAGTCAATATCTTAACATGCTTTGAACCTATAACCCAATGATTGTGAATAAAGAGACATTGATCTCAATTGCTTGTTTTTTTTCTCCCAAAATCTGATTCTAACTACTTTAATAATCACGTCGAGACACAAAATGAAAGACTGAACTTAGAGGATTTAGTTTGGAGGACTCTGGAGAACTTAATTTTGAAGTTTATTCATTTATACATCTGACTGAAGAAAAGAAGGTACCACATTTCTGATCAATGCAAAATTTTACTTAACTAAAAGCATCAAACTGTAATTAAAGTACTGCGAAGGCAAGTGTCCACCCCTGGTTAACGCTGTTAGCTCTGTCAGCATGGTTGCTGTTTAGTGCTGTTTATTTAGTTAGTACCATGGATGTATTAAAAAGATCTGGATACAGCACAAAGACTGGGCCCTGTTCATTCCTATGAGTGCTGCTCAGTAGCATATGGAAAAAAAGCAAAAAAAGCTTTTTTTCTGTGGTATAAAAAGGCCTGGATCATTCCACAATGGGACCATGAGGCTTGCACACAAGAGACTTACGGCAGCCAAGGAAGGCCAAGCGTGCCCAAGCGATTAAGTTTCGCCAGCAGTTTCGATAGCTTGAATGGTGGTCTAAAAAAATGTAATCCTGTGGCTCTTGTAGACTTTCCAAATGTTATCAAACTGGATTGATTAAATCTTGATAGTGAAATGAGACATTTTGTGGGGTTTTGACACTCACAAAAAATTATCCACAGATTTACAGACGTCCCTTTCCTAATGGAAGTTAATTGGAAAAAGTTTTTCTGGGCCCCTGGACATTATGTGATGGACCTGGACGGTGTCATTCTACTTTTGGCCACTACGTAAAATTTGCTTCAGAGCCTGGCGCACTTTCTGGGGACTTGGTTAGCACTGTTAACTGTTAGCGGCCATCTCAGCTGCCTTTATGTTGAGAGCCATGTGCAGACAATTGATACACTCTGAATTTCACATAGAGCTTCTTCAACTCAGCTTACAATAACTGACTTTAAATTCTAGTTCTTTAAAATGAAAGTTTGATCGAATAGTGATATTAATCGTGATATTAATATCACTAGTGATATTAATCCTGCTAATTAGTGACCTCTGTCGAGCCCCCCCCCGCTCTGCTCTGAGACTGACAGGTCGAGGGGTGGATGTGGTCAGTGAGTGAAGCTTTAATGATCTGTAACAAGCAGATGAGGCAGGTCGTCAGTGGCAACAGAGATCCACGATCGTTACTCCTGAAGGATTAGTGTGTGTGTGTGTGTGTGTGTGTGTGTGTGAACAGAAAACATCCAGACGCAGCGGAGGTGATTCAGCTGATAATTTTTCCTTTTCACGACTAGAAGCCTGAAACAAATGAAGATATTTAACTTTTTATCCAGACTCACCGGCAGTGAAAACCCTTCAGCTCAAACAACAGACATGCTACAGGTCACTGAGGTCAAAGGTCACAACAGATGGAGCAAATTACAAAGTTTTTCATTAATCACGGCTGTAAACCAGCTGCCATTCACACCCAGGATTTTACACACACACACACACACACACACACACGCAACCTTGAAGAAAAGGAGCTCCCCACGATTAATCATTAAAAATGTGTGTGTCATCAACTAGTGTGTGTGTGTGGTTTTTACACTATGAGTCATTCGGAGCTCCAGAATAGAAAGTGGATGATGCCTGCTGCTACGTGTGTGTGAGTGTGCGTGCGTGTGTGCGTGCATGCATGCATGTGTGCATATGCACTGCTGACCTCCATTGATCAGAATCAGTTAATTTGATTGATGGGCGTCTTGGCAGCAGCTCAGATTTAATAAACCGTAGACAGACAAACGGACAGGTAGTTCAGACGAGGTCTCGCCGGTTCAGCGTGACGATTTCATTACAACCTCAACAGCAACCAGCTGAACCTCCATCATGGAGGGACCCTCTCCGACACGCAACTGGCTACATAAATGTATGTGAGCATCATGCCTACATCTCATAAGCATAGGAGCTGTATTTTTTTTCTTTGTTCTTCTTAGTACCATTTCTGTTATGCCATGCAAACATTAGAAGATTTTAGCTCCAAATTGGTCATCCGCAGCTAATTTTTAGAATATGTACAAATTTCTGCCAAATCTGCTGTCTTTTGACCTGCAGTTTGAGGTCACCATGAACGATCAACGATGTGGCTGAAGTGCCATTGATATGGATTTCTCACATATCAGAAATTTTAGTCAGATGCCTTTCATTTTAAGCTGTTCAACTATCTGATTTCTGTCATTGCTGCATGCAAAAGATGTCTTTTTTTAATTAATACTGGGATTGTATTTCACATGTTTTACATTTCTAAAACTATAATCTTGACTGAGACTGTTGTGTAACCCGTCCCCAGAATAAATTTTGGCATAGTCAGTTTCTGCAAACATTGGATATGTTGCTTTATATGCTTCATATAAGAAAAGATTGAAATGTATTATTTATTATCCTAAGGGAAATTATATGAAGCGGATATGTTGAAATTGTCCATTTCTTTATGTTTCAGTTTTGAATTGTATGTTGTGACAGTGCTGTGGTTAACATGTGGTTAGGTTTAGGCGCAAAAAAAGTTGATTAGGGTTAGGAAAGCATCATGTTATGTCTTAAAATACCTGGATTTGTCACCACAACGAGCTGAAAAATGTCAAATCTGAATTAAGTCATTTTAGAAATGTTGACACAAAACATGTGAAATATACCAATGTAACATCATCTGCGGTTTGCAGGAACATATAATGCCTTGCTCCCTTTCTCCGTTTTTTGTGTCAACATAGGGGACATGGTTGTCTCGTTTGAATAAACTTTATTGGAAGTGTAAGTGGACAAAACCAACCAGTGGTTCTCCCAAATAAATTCACAGTGAGCTCAGTGTTGTGGCTGGTCAGTTGATCCATACAGCCATGCAGACAGACCAATACAAACATGTTGTGTAAATTAACATCAATTAACATCATTAATAAAAACATACAGTGTCCTCACATTAATGTGAAGATTACAGGTTAAGTTAACAGAGAGAGATATTTAATGTGTAATTTACTCCGCTCTCTAGAAATTTTTGAAAGGGGTCCCCACCTGATGACCCTGAATAATACTGCAATTGTTTTTATTTCTTTAGGGGTCAAGATTCATGCATGGAAACATTTCTGATACCAGTAAGGTTGCTAATTAGTGGCTATTTGTAAGACTGGTGGAGCTGAAGTATCTGCATATCTGCTCTTTGTCTGCTTGAGACACACATTCACAGGCAGTTTAAAGTCAATGCTCAAGGTAAGAGAGCTGTGTATTTGCTGTGATAACCACAAACAAATTCACTCTGTAACATGCAGATTGCAAGTTGTGGCAGCATCATGTTTCACAAAGCTCTCATGCTCATCCAACAAGTATGGGCTTTAATTTGTGAAACGTGCCAATTTAAGTGAAAGGAATCTGATGTTGCAAAAGCCAAACATGCATATTGCAAATTTGGTGAAACATTTCCCAGGTTTGGTTTGTTGTAAAACTGCGTTCAGCCTTGTTTCTGCAACAACAGACTTTTGCAATTAAGTTGGTAATGAAAAAGTTATCCGTACGACAGCCAAACCTACAAAAATACGGTGACACTCAGGTTGCAGTCATTGACTTGAAACACAAGCTCGCAGAGAGCTGGTACTGGCCTGTTACTGAGCCGTGATGCGAACAGACCCACAGGTGTGAATGGAGAGTTTTATCTGTGAGCCAGCAGTCTGGTATGACTGGTGGACTGTAAGCTGAAGCTGCGTTTAATATCCTCTGTCACACACACAGGTGGTGTAAGGCTGCAGAGAGGAGGGAAGGTTTATTTTGTTCTGCGGTTATGAATGATCACCGGCTCTGCTGTGTCTCCGACTCACCGGCTCTGCTGAGAGCAGACAGGAAATAAAGGACTTTTTTTTTCTTGCATTACTTTTCGGCTGAGTTCACCTGATCTGTGTTTACACAGCAAAACAGCCGTCTCGTCTACTGGAGCCACAAGTCAGGTGTAACTGAAACACATTAGTGTTTTGTCCCGTTTCCGCTCATCCTCAATCTCACCAGAGACGACAATCTTTTGCTCCAAATCAACAAAGAGCAAAGGTCAGAGGTCAATATTCCATTATTCGTTTGACCAAAAAGTGTTTCCTGAACACATAACTGACTAAGTTACTAACAAGCAAAATAACCAGATAAGTGGTTAATTAGCTCACTAATCAACTCTATAAAAAGCAACCGAATCACCAAAATGTTTGTATTGTACGTTTTTGGCAAACCATGGATGTGTTACATTTGTATGTTTCATATGTGGCAGATTTGTTGACATTTTAGGTTTCTTTACATTTCAATTTTCAATTTTATGTTGTGACGATACAGTAGTGAACGCATGATTAGGTTTAGGCACAAACACAACGTGGTTAGGGTTAGGAAAAAAAATCACATTTTGGCTTAAAATAACCAAGTTTGTCAACATAAACATGGCTGAAAATGTCCCTAAATAAGGCTCATTATAAAACACCTGCTTTTGTTGGCTGCCAACAGTGGTCTGCTGCTTAGGTCTCACGCCATCCACCATCTCCTTCGAATGATGAGAAACTCAGCTTATAGACATGTAATCTAAACTACGTCACTTTAGAAATGTTTAAATGACACATGAAAAAAAAGTACAGTGAAACATGACCTATCTGTATCCATATGTTAACATTTTATCTTGGCGACTGGGACAACGATTATCAAGTAAACTGACAAAATGTCTCAGATTGGATGTGCAGCTGTCTTTATAAGAAAAACAAAATTTTATGGAGAAGATGTAAAATGTTAACCATTCATTTAAAAACACATTAGGATGTGTGCGTCTCAGCTTACAGTATATGTGAACGCAACACATCTGATTCTGAATATATTATTCTGAAAATACAGGCAGCAGCTCTACACAACCTCTGATTTTGAATCTTCAAAGAGTATAGCTCCAGTGTTTGGTGTTTAACTTGGAGCCTCCAGAACCTAAATTTTCCCACAGTTCACCTCCCAGACAATATTTAACAGCGCTGTGACAAAAACAGCGAGTTAAGCTCTGCAGCAAAAAAAACTTTTTGATTCATTTGATCTCAGCATCAGTTGCATAAAATATGGATATATCAAGGCCACTGTACACCTGCTATAAAGAATATATAGGACACAGTGGCATTACTTTGCCGAACAGTAATTCAAGGGACCACCACCTAATTAAATGTATGGGTGGAGGATTTAAAAAAATCAAATTAACTGATTTAGAAAAACCTTTAAAGTTGCAAACATTATTTTTGATGAGTCGTGTTGACATTAAAATGTTGCTTATTACAACAACGAAATGCTGTGTATAATTTAAACTGAAATTTCTGCCTTAATTGATTTAAAATAAAATGCAAGTTACTGTAACCTAATGAAACTGGCTTAATGATTTAACTTTTTTCCAGGATTCTATGTCTCTTCAGGATTTCAAGTCCCATCCTCTGACTACTTTAATATACCTTTTAATTCAGACACTGCAGGCCAAACAACTATGACACAAAGTATATTTACTTATATTTACATACCTTTGATTGTAGGAGTTGCAGGTGATTTCATTAGAAGTTGTCAGAACTCAAAAAGATTGATGCAAACTGTTGCACTCATTTGCCTTTTTTTAGCCACATCATTTGTTTTCAGATTATTCTAGTAATGATAATGGTTTATTATATTATGGTTTGTATTCCAGGTTTTACCTGATTCTGTCATGTGATGTACTATATTATTTTGTGTAATATTAGAGTTGGTTTTGCATATTTCTTATGTATGTAAGTCTAAAAATCACATTGAACAGAAGTAAAGCAGAGTCAACTTTCTATCGTTTATTTGGGCTATTTCAGTTCTGTTATTTAAACATAAATTTAATTTACCTATATCTCAACACGCAAGTCAACGATCTCTCGTAAAAATCTCAGCAAATTAATTAAATACTTTGAGAATATTATTATTATTCCACTGATGTGGATACTACATAAATGTCCTAGTGCAAACAGAGGAGATAAATGTAATATAAAAGGTGCTCTAAGGTCACTGCAGCCTCACTAATTAGTAACACAGACACACTGTGGAAGCATTACTGCGATATTATAGGAACACTGACACCCTGTAGGAATATAACATATTACACACACTGGTCCCAGGCTGGATTATCATATCCTATTACGGTCCTATAGCCTACACTCACTATACAGAACAAAACAGGCTTCACAGCACCCTATAGGAACATTACGGACATATTACAAGGATATAATAAGATATTATGGAGCACTGGGTGCCTCAGAGTAATAACACGGAAATTATACATGATAATGAAACATAAACATAATCAAAAGGTGCCATGAGGTCACAACAGACTGAGCAGCACAGCTCACTGTAGGAATGTCTTTAAACTAAACGCAAGAGTGGCAACAAAGAGCATCATGACACAATGTAATAAGAGTATTATAGGAATATCACAGCAGCTTTGAGACAACAGAGGCATGACAGTCACACTATAGGAGTGTTATAGGAGTGCCATAAAGCAGACAATGTCCCTGTAGAGGCGCGTGCAGACACAAGGAGAGGGATATTTTAGAAGACTGTCAACAAAACTGAAACAACACAAGCATGACTGACAGGCTGTGTGGATGTTATAGGTAGAGGTGACATTAAAAAGCGCATATACAGAGCGTCAGGACGCGCAAGAGTATTATGGGGAATATTATAGATAGAAATGAAAAAACATACTGGTATGGCGAAGATGGAGACTCCTCTAGCTGTGTCTCTTCTTCCTCCCTCTCCTCTTCCTCTCTGGTCGGAAAGTCTGCAGCCTCCTTCACTCTCTCTCTCTCTTTTTCACACACTCTCTCTCTTTCAGTCTCTCTTTCTCTCTCTCTCTCTTTTGTCGCCGTGATATCTGGCCGTGCCTTCACTGGATGGAGGAGGAGGAGGAGGAGGAGGATGGAGGAGGAGAAGGAGGGGGGAGACCCAGACAGACAGACAGGAGTAGAAGAGGATGATGATGGTGGCGATGATGAAGATAGTGGAGGGAGAATCAGACACTGCAGCAGTAGAAGAGGGTGAAGACGGCGGGTTTACCTCTATCTCTTTCTCTCTCTTTCCTTCCTCCTCTTCCCTTTTCCTCCCTTTTTCTTTATTTCACGGGGGCGCGCACGCACAGCCGGTGACGCGCCGATGATGGAGAGCCAGCAGCGGCGGGAGCGCGCATGCAGGCTCTCCAAGGATGGCAGTGCACTCCCTGCCTCTCTCCACCACTCATCTCTCTCTCTCTCTCTCTCTCTCTCTCTCTCTCTTTCTGAATTAATTCCAAGCGTGTAGACTGTGTGTGTGTGTGTGTGTGTGTGTGTGTGTGTGTGTGTGAGTGTGTGTGTGTGTGTGTGTGTGTGGCGGCCCTGCAGTCAGTCTCTGGGTGTTGTTTTGATTTTCCACCCCGCAGACCAGATCTCTCTCTCGCTCGCTCTCACACACACACACACACACACACATACAGACACACACACAACCAAAAGTCTCTATAGGCGTTGAAATGCATCAGTGTGTAATTTCCTTTGTTCAGCTCTGTGTAACAAAGCAGTCAGACTGTAATTTAAACTGTAACTTTATTGTTATTATCACTTATATCCTTGTATTAGTATCACTACATTTTCATTTTCTGAAGCTTACTTGATTATTGATATGTTGTTCATTAAAATTACTTTCCTCCACAGTGCTTGCTTTGTCCTGTTTTGCTTTCCACTTCATGACGAAGACCCTCCTATAGACTGTTTGACTGGTCAAAAAGCGCTGCACAGCGTCCACAACAAAGTCCATGTACAAAATACTAGATTTAGAAAATGTTTTGGGGGGGGGGGGGTATTTTTTACACCCTGTGCCAACATTTTAAAAATTGCTCTCTACAGTATCAACTGTAAAGGTGGTCGCGGCTCTTTCAGTCTGTAGAACAGAGCAGCACAGTCTGCATACACTCACAGTGGCGGGATATTTCCCAGTCCCCAACAGAGACTGAACTCCCAAGAGAAATGCTAGCATTTCAGAGAGGATGCCCCAAAACAACACTTTTTATGGTCAAGTGATGAAGCCCTCCAGCAGGAATTAGGCTATATGACTCTCATCTGCAAGAATCAAAGGAGGAAATCCACAAATTCAGGAGAGGGAGGAGGTCAAGGGGGATGGATGGGTCCATGAAAGGTTAGACGCAGAAGGAAAAAGATTGCTCTCTGTTTCTGAGTTGGTTTCTTTACACAGAAACTACAATCATTCCCTGACCTCAATGAGGAAGTCATTGTAACTCAAAACTTGACTTTCCCTAAATCTACCCAAGTTCACCAAACCAAACCTTTACCATAATGGTAAAAGAATGGAGGTCAAGGTCTTCAGCATATTAGGGGGGAAACTTCCTATTGAAGTGATTTGTCCTGTGTATCCTGATGATATATACATAATATATATCATCAGGAGATCTGTTTACAGATCACAACTATTTGTTCTAAATCAAAATAGGCTAAAGCAAAGATAAAAAATATGTTCAAATCTATATCAAAGAAAATTGTGCAGAGCTAAGTATTGAAAAAGCTCACCAAATTCAAAAGGAAGTAGTACACTGACTCAGTGCATGGCAGCTATAGTATTCAGGACATTGCTGTAAATTAGCTTAATGTTGAGTCAGTTTTCCCTAAATAAACAATGGTTTGATGATGATGATGATGATTGATGGTCTTGTTAAGGTTGGGCAACTAAAACACTTTGTAAAGTTTGGAGAAAGATCTTAGTTACTGTAAATTCGATGATAGGTCTGATACTTGCAGACACATACTCTAGTCCTCTGCATGAATGCTGTTATTGAGTGCTATGTTATTTGCTACCATTCGTCCTTGCACATGTATGTTCAAAAGTAGCCACCATATTAAGCTGGGTATGTACAATTTGAGGCTGTTAAAATGTTGTTAAAACAACCTTTTTTTTTACCAGTACAAAGGCCAACCTTTCCATTGGTAAATCACCGGCAAAACAAATTCAAACAATGATTTATGTGCTTAAATCATATGTGTAAAATAGACAAAAAATTGGCCTGTTGATGTTCTGGCTGTATACAATTGTCAATAAACATTTATTTGAAAGCGCTGAGGCACATATAAGTTTGTTTAATTACACCTGTATGGATGATAATAATGCATTGTTGCCAACATTTCTCTTGTTCATGCTAATCGTGATAGGAAAAAATAGAAACCTCAAAGAGGCACATATGTTCTTGCTATAGCACGATCAACGTGGCCTTCGTATTTTTCGTCAACATTACGTGTCATGTCACCATTCTTTGCACTTTCAAATGCTCACATGCGCTGTGAGAAAAAAGGTGCACGTATCAACTCTTCAACTATGCAAGAGTTCAACAATGGTCAACTGACATTTCTCACGTCAAAATTTCCAATGGCCACTTGAGAGCAGTTGATTAATCCATGATTGGACCTTGCTCTCCCTCATACGCTGCACAGAAAATGATGCCACAACAAAGCTGAAATTCGGTCCAACTGTAAAATGAGTCGAGCAGCTCAAAAAAAAATCATGTCAGAAACAAATTCAAATCATGCAGTGTATGCCCGATCTTTAGGGTTCGGACTGGATTGCTGCATGTTAAGAGGTAATTATGCACTTTGAGTTAATAGGGAGCATTCCTGCTTCCACATTAAAAATTTTTCTGGTGTTTTACTTTTGCAATTTGCGCAGTTTTTGGCTCAAAATCAACTCATCATGGTACCCCGGAACTCTAAAACACATTGAAAAGCAGATTAGACAAGAGAAGGTGGCAGATTTAGTCTATCAGACTAAATGCAAGGCTAGAACTATTTCCTGGAAGCAGTGCATTCAGTAGAGTACTGGCACCTTATAGATCTATCACTTTGTGCTTTTATTTTTAGCTAGAATATAAAGGTGTTTTTATTTTGTAAAGATTGATATTTTTGCTTCCTCTCTCAACATAATTTCTGCCTTTCTGTCCATCTTTCTCTCCATCTTTCTCTCCAATTTTCTTCCACCTTTGATTATTCACCTTCCTCATCCTTAAATTCATCATTTCCCTTGACCTTTTCTTTATTTATTTCCCTCCATTTATCAAGGATTTACCTATTTTCTGTCTGGTATCCCCCTCACCTTTTCCTCTTTTTCCTACTTCCTGTTTTTTTTTATTCTCCAATATTTTCCTCCACCCTTCCCCTCTTCCACTGATGACTTCCTCCTCCCTTCACCCTTCTTCCCGCATCCTCCTGACTGTCTATGTCCTTCCATTCATCCGTCTCCCTCGTCTTCCGCACCTACAATCTCTTTGTCTTCCCGCTGTCTCTCTGACAGCAGACTGGAGTGAACTGAGGACACAGAGACAGAGAGAGAGGGAGGCAGAGCGAGCTCGATTTGAACAGACTGACCTAGATAGACTCTCCTTTCAATAAAACATAGACTGAGAGAGGAAGTGCAGGTCTCTCTCCCTCTCTCTCTCTCTCTCTCTCTCTTCATCACTATCTTTGCCTCTTTTGGAGAGTTCACTTTCCAGCTCAAGATTTAAGTCCAAAATCTCACAAATTCATTTTCAGCTCAGTTTGAGCTAACAACAAAGGTCAATACGGATGATTTCACTATTAAAAATAAAAGTTGTAGGTACCAAAGCAAGTACATTTCCTCACATATTGGTTTATTTTTTAGCAGATTTTTCCCCCAATCTCACAATGTCAAAGCCTCTTTACGTAAAGTTTGAACATTTCTGACTTTGGCGACCCCTAGTGGTAATTCTGAAAATTGACACTAATTGGCAGCAATGCGCACACACACACACACACACACACACACACACACTGTTACACACACAACAGGAAGCTGAGCTGTGAAAACAATGCAAAAGGTAATGACAATTGTGGAGTTTTGGAAAAGAAAAAAGATAATCATTTTTATCAAATGTGCTCCACATTCACCCAATATAACAATAATATGATAAATATGATAATATTACTCTCTAAAAGGGACCATTCTGCCCAACAAGTACTTTCACTCACCAGGTTTTTTTATTCTATGCAAAATTTTTGAATGGACACATTATTCTATCATGTCCTCTCAGCAGAAAACACCAGGCTGGTGAATATGAATCTCTCACATACCAGTTGCCAAGGCAGTATACTGTGTATGTATTTTTAGACCAGACTTAATTTACATCCTCTCTCTTTTTGAGCCTTTCTACATTGAGCATTGAAGTAATACTAGCTGGACGAGTAACCAAGCAGTCATGTTTTGTTGCCACATACTGTTCCAGTAACTAGAGACCCCAAAATTAAAACATAAAACATGTCATGTTAGGTTGTCAAGGTAACCCTGAGGTCTACGCCGCACAGCTTGCAGTGTCGGGGGGTCGTGGTTTTAGATGCTAGTTTCATGTCACCCCACCAATCTGCAGTGGAGGAAAGTAACTAAGAACATTTGCAAGTACTTATGTTTACTTGAGTATTTTAGTGTATAATAATAGATTCTATTTTTTTACTCCACTAAATGGTCTATTTATTTATTTATTTTTGTGATAAAATGTTTTATTATTATAATTTTAACAAACATAGGAAACAAAATTATGAGTTGTAAGGTTACATACAGAGTTGGCATTCTTACAATAAGCATACCTGTATCAGGCCCAAGACCTTACTGTTCTGTTCACTGGTAAATCATGCTGTTAAAATATCCCCAAATATAACAACAATATGATAAATTCAATAATATAACACTTGTAAGGGGACCGTTCGACCAAACAAGTACTTATACTTTCATACTGTCCAGGTTTGTGTATTATATTTTATTCAAGGAATTAAAATCTGTTTACTTATTGTTAAAGGGTCAATTCAGCCCAAAGTCAAAAATTCACATTTTTCCTTTTACCTGTATTGCTATTTATCAATCTCAATTATTTTGATGTGAGGTGCTGTGCTGAAGACACTGGCTGCAGAGATGTCTGCTTTCTCTCCAATATGATGGAACTACATGGCGCTTGGCTTTTGGTGCTCAAAGTGCCAAAAAAAATGCATTTGAAATTTCAAAAGGCAATGTGTCTTTTCAGAAGTCATGACCTGGTTACTGAAGATTGATCCAGGTCAATATTTCTGTAAAGAGTCATTGCTGTTGAGTTTCTCTATTTTGACTCTGTTTTATTCTGAGGTGAAGTTTCCCTTCATCAGTTAATTTTTCTGTGTTTTTGATTGTGTTACTTTTTAGTGCACCACATTTTAGGCTTGCTATTTTTGCAGTAGTATCCTTAAGTCAAGGCAGATTACCGCATGTACTGCAAATCAACACAAGCGTCAAGATGAATACAAAACTCAGTGTCTGCTCAGTTTAACCTCATCATCTCTTGCGGTCAGGAGGTCATTAGCCTAATGTGGTGTCACCTGTTTCAGCCTCCACAGAGCTCATAAAAACCAGCCCTCCTCTCATTCGTCTCTGTTTCTCTCCTGGGCTTTGGCCAGATTTGACAGTTTGTCTTTTGGAAATAGTTATGATTGTTTATTTGTATTAAAAGACACATTTACTGGCACTTTATTTTGACTTGTCTCCCCGCATTGTTACCCACATTGAGCTACAGAAAGCAACAGAAATGCACTTTTCCATCACTCTGCTCGACAGCAAAAGTGTCTGTCGTAACAGATGCCTCTCATCAATTCCAGAGCCACATGCTGGAAGTCAGACTTCAATTTAGTTGAACTTTGGCTTCTCTCTCGATTGGAAATAATGGTCTTGCTCTGTGCAGTGTTCAACTTGTGTGATTGCTGTGAAAGGCAAGGTAAGTTTAACAGTACCTTTTAACAAGACAGTTCAACACACATAAAAGGCAAAAGATATACAATAAAAACAACAGCACGTAAACAAAAATAAAGAAGATAAAAATTAAGTTAAAGAGAATATACAGATTAAACAAGAGAATAAAAAATGAGGGTGAAAGCCCTGTCAGTAGTGTAGAAATGCAGGAATGAAGCAGAGAGGCGCTGCCTGGTTTCCATCTCATCTTCAAATAAGATAATATTCATGTGACAGAAACGTGCACTGATCTGCATTTTATTTTTCCATCTTATGGAAACTTGCTTAAAACTTCAAAAAATATCTGGATGGAAACATAATTTCAAACTAAATTCTCAAAGAAGCAGAGGCCTTTATTTTTATCTCAATAAATTCAGTATATGTCCTTTTTTTTTTCTTACAACACTTATTCTATCCGTTACATTTTGAGGTCAAGTGGCAACCTCCAAGGCAGAGCCCACACATTAGTTCCAAAAACTGCAGTTTCTTGAATGGCCATTTGAGGCTGGCTCCAAAATTGAGTAAATCCTCATAGACCCCATGTTAAAATGCCCAACTTTAGAGCAGAAGTCAACATGTTTACAGCCTTTTTATAACTCACCTGTTAGATTTTATTGAGCCGTAAAGTTACACATATATAAGGGTGGGGCCACATGACTGAAAAGCCAGATTTTGGTGGGTGTAAGTGGGTTTTTGTGCAGTAACGACGCTTCACAATGTAATGGGAAAGGTTACAAGGGGTAAAGTGATCGGTATTCATCGGCTCTAGCTCCGATTGACTTCAACAGAAATACATCATGCAGGTGGATGAGCTAATCTTAACCACTTTGCCAGCGAGATGCAGTGAAATACCATCACAAATTACCATCTGTCTCAACCCAAGCAGTGCTCAAACACTGACATAAATTCAGTCAAGTTGGAGAGAGAGACTGAAAGAAAAATAAAAAAGAGGTAATCACCATAACATTTTCACTGGCCTCCATGCTGCTTTCTATTGCTGCTTTAAAACAGCAGTCCACAAACAAGTGGATATTGTTACAGTAGCTAGATCCATTATTTATAAAGGACAATCAACTTAACTCCCCCCAGAATTTGCCATTATGGGCAGATCACAAGATTATAAGTTTTTATTGTGGGATAAAAAAAAAACAAACATCTGGAAGTATTGAGTTGTTTTTTGACGTATAACTTGTCTTGCCTGAACTCTTGTTGTGTGGCTCAGGCTGTCACGAAACACCTGAAAGTAATTTTATTATGCTGGTTCATTTGTAAACAACATTTATTTCATCTATTTGTCTGTCTGGGAGGGGGATCCCTCCTCAGATGCTCTTCCTGAGGTCACTTTCATTGTTTTCCCAGTTTAAGTTTTCTGGGGGGGTGTTTTTCCTAATCCACTTGGAGGGTCAAAGGATAAGGTGTGTTGTCTGTTTTGAAACCCCTTGAGAAAAATTTGTGATATTGGGCTACTTGAATTGATCAGAAGAACAGCAGAGAAGACATGACTCGGAGCAGCAGAAAATATAACATGACTGATGTTACTTATTCTGTGGAAATGTACTTTTAACTGAATTAAGTAAGTACTTACTTCACCCCTCAATGTTTTTTCACCTGGCCTCTGTTTGTCCCTGGCCATGGCTGGCAGACTTTTTCATGAGGATTCATGACACATGAGATGAAGGTGACCTTGTCTTCCTCCTCAGCTTGACCCTCGCTGTCGGCTCTGTTCACATAACTCTGACAATAAAAGCAGCTTGATGTTTACTGTGATAGATTACAGAAACTTGAGCAAGTTTCCACCCTCTGCAGGTTGGTCTTGTCTGATCAGATTCACACCTTTACACACACACACACACACACACACAAATCCGTCATCCTCACACTGATCTAAGCTGGTTAGTGAGATTTCTGTCGTTCCTACCTGTTTGGATCTGAACCAACAGACACATGCTGTCGTCTTCTCTGGATGAATTCAGAGACGCACTCCCTCCTCCCCTCCCCTCCCTCTCTATAGGTCTGCAGTGTGTAGGTGTGCGGCAGTGTGTAATAGGTTTTTCAGTGCAGCTCTGCAGCCTCAAGCCTCCACCGGGCTCAGTGGGAGAAAGTCAATTACAGCAGGGCTGAGCCTGGCCTGCGGGGGGGCGTATGGGAGGGAGATAAGAACGTAAAGATGGCTGCCGCCGAGCGCTCCCCCGGCTGCATGCATGGGCGGCGAGCTGCTGCACTTTGCCCTCCTGCATCTTTCCAGACGCAGAGCCAGAGAGCTGCAGCAGAGAAACACGGGAGAGGAGACAATGTGACTGCATTCAATATAATTTATTTTAAAGTTTATTATCGATTGCTTTTTTATTTTTCAATTTAAAGGCTAAATCACTTTTTCTCATCAGCTTATGTTTAAGAAACGTCTAGTTATTATTTACTTCATGTATTTTTGTAGTTTTGACCATCATTTATATTTGTCATGATAACATCGTACAAATCACGTTTATTTTTAAAGCTGGGGAATACAGTGAAATCAGAAACAAAGTTGAGCTGTCACAATATCCACCTGATTATTGCCATTTTTCTCTCTCTCAGCATTTTCATTTATACCGACTCCCTCTTGACCTGCAGCAAGGCCTGCTCCTGCCATTTCCCATCACATGACTGCTCCACCCACCTATACCCACTTCCCTCATCAACTTTGCAGTATACACTTGCCCATTTCCACATGTTTCCTGTCAGACTGTTTCTGAAACTTTTATATTAACCTGCTTGGTCTCTGCGAATCTGGGACCTGTATTCAGTGAGTCATAAAACACAAGCAGACAGGCGATCAAGGTTGTAAACAAGCATTTTATCTTGATGATCTAAACAACTTCATCTGGATGTAAAACTGAAAGTGAGTACTGCTGAAATATTGGTGATAACCCCTTAATGAACAGGAAAAAAAGGCTGAAGCTAAACTGATATCGTGTCATCAGAATTTGAGAAGTTTTGTGGAGGATATTTTTCATCCTACAGTTAAAAACTTTATTTTCTGGCTGATACCAGTATTGCTAGACTCAGTACATTTTACTTTGATTGCTTTTTTTGACTAAAAATGAAATAAAATACAGAATGCAGTATTCCTCCAACAGAGTTAAATAGCTTTAATCAGCAATGTGGAGAGGACAACATTTCCTGTCAGGGGTGCCGTATGGGGGAGAAATTTTAGTGACTCAAGATTGTAAGGGGCCCTAAAAAAATAAAACATCGTGATTTATTTTTTCAATAAAAAATTATTAACCTATCATCATTAACAGGAAGGTTTTACTTAGAATGTGCTAAAACAGTAGTAAACATCCAGAGAGCCACTGTATTGCTTCACCCCCCTGTGTTTTCATGAAATGGTGCAGTCCCGCCCCTAAACCTGCCGCATACGGAACAAACCATCAGAGACAATTGAGGAGTGTCAGTGGGGCCGTGACGACGCCAGGAAGAAAAGTCTGAGTACCAAAAAAAAACCCAAAACAAAACAAAAGAAAGACAAGAGAGAGAAAAGAAAGGGCGACATACTGTCACAGTTCTTCATAAAAAAAGGTGGGTCATCGTGAATGGTGGAAATTAACCTGTTAGTAGTGAAAGAGTCTACGTCTTTTCCCCTAACATTAGCTAATATCTTCAGTTTTGATTTTGCGCCGTCATGTAATCAACACAGACAAACTTTTAGCGAGTTATTCATCAGTAAAATAGTTGTCCCTGTCCCTGCTTGGTATCAGGCCAAAGTACAGGTGCAGCTTCATCCTCAGCAGTCCTGTCTCCCCCCCACAGTCCTGCCAATGAACCAGCCCTACTCCAGCTGAAGAAGGAGGTGAGCAGCACTGTCAAATCACATGTCAGCTGATAGTTACTGAAGTTTTGGGTATGATGGTATCTCCAGTGGTGGAGACTGTAGGCCTACTCAGATGTTTTACTGCCACAGCATTACAAGAAAAATGTTTCTGGAGTGAAAGTTTAGAAGTGTTATCAGCAAAATGTAGCCTACTTAAAGTATCAAAGGCAAAAAGTACTTATAATACAGAATGGCTCCTTTCAAAATATAACCACTCAAATATTACTTCTATGATCATAGCCTGGGCTGCTAAGGTTATCAAAGAATATCATATGGTTCAGTTTGCATGGTCATGTAGTTTGTCAGCGTGGAGCCAATTTTAGATACTACTGGGTAGATTAATAGTATAATACCAGTGATGGATGATGTACCTTGAAGCTATACTTAAGTAAAAGTACAGATGCTTTACCATAAAATGGAGGAAAAGTATATATTTTATTTATGAAATGAAAAAAAAAGAAAAAGTGAAAGACCCAAGTAACACCCAAGTAAAGTGCAGATTCTGCCAAAAATACTGAAATACTGTAAGACATTGTTCATACTTCAGTACATTGCACTATTGTATGATATTTCATAACATCAAACAAATATAGATATATATGTTTTTTATTTTAAAAAAAAAAATCACAAGCATAAGTGTCAAATAAGTAAAATTGATGTAGTGGAGTAAAAAATTAGTATATCAAAAGCAGAGTCATTTAAAGCTTTGAATGGGTCGATGGGGTTCTGGAGGTGTGGTTACAGCGTTTACACAGGATTCACGTGGCGATGGGGCCCAATTTGATATCTTTTCATGCGGCAGTGCCCCTGATTCCTTATGGGAAATACTAACGTAGCATTTTATATTTAGAGGTCCATGATTTCCTAGAAAGCTTCCTGGAAAGAACAAAATGATTGCTTGTTTTTAGTTATAACCAAAGGGCAAAGAGTTCTTAGACAGTTTGTGAGGTTTTATTTATTTCTTGTGTTGAGCTCATAAGCACTTGGTGATTTACTGTGGAAATCTGAAAAACTAAAATGTGAAAAATGTAAAGTTCAGGGAAAAAGGGGGGGGGGGCATTTTGGGACAAACCACGGCCCTGAGTAAATGTTGTTTTTGAGACATAAAAGAGCAGATGTGAAACAGGTTGCTGAGCTCTGTGTGGTCGATGTTAATCTGTGGCTCAGACGGCTGCCAGGCGACTGCAAACTGGGGGTTGTTGTTGTTGTTGTTGTTGTGTTTGTTCTGAGCTGTATGTTCAACACTCGATCATAAGCTACACATATAAACATACATAAATCCAAGGATATGCAGAGATTGGCTTTCAGCTGGTGTGTTTTTGGGGTCTGCAGCACAGAAACCAGTGAAAACAACTCCAGCCAGGTGTGTGTGTGTGTGTGTGTGTGTGTGTGTGTGTGTGTGTGTGTGTGTGTGATCTTGTAATTCTATATTTTTGAGGTTTGAGTGTAAATCTTAAACTTGCAATAACTGAGGGGAATTGTTTCGGCCAGTGGAAATAAGTTGTGAATGCAACATACATTATAGAGTATGACATACTGTACAATTGATGTTGTGAACTTGTGAGCAAACAGTTGCTTATTAACACATCCTTGCCTGGGTCAAAAACAGTGAGTCCGCCCACTCCACCAGGTTGAAGGTGAGTGATTCCTCTGGCACTGTGATATGAAACAGTGGTTTTTCAGTTAAGATAAAAAATGACCAATGAGCACCACAGTGGCACTTGATTAGCCAATCAGAGCCATGGGCAGGCTAACACCATTAAGCAGTACACTGGAACGTAATAATAACAATGCAACGCTTCTTCTGAAGCAGTTCCAAATCGACTTTTCCTCTCAATATTACCTGACGTCATAGTTTCTATTACTTCACTCCGCTCCACTCTCCAAATACCGGCAAAACAGGTATCCTGGCATGGCTACGCATCAGTGTGGACTTAAAATGACTTGTTCTATTATATAGAGGAGCGGGTGCATTATCTGTATGGGCCTTTCCAAAATCGGACCCTACCCACTCCTACCTTGTCTCAGAGTGTCACTCTGTTTATAGTCATCTTTGCAGCTGAATGAAGCACCCTTTATCAAGGTGTAGAGTATAAATTGCAGCAATTGGGACAAACTTCCCTCTTTGTGGCAAAAAAGGGAACTGTCGTGATATTTGGTAACCATAGAGAAAATAATACGTACTCTTATTTAATGTTCTTCATATGTATCTGTATCACTTTTATTTGAAATGGGCTGCTGTTTACTGGAGTTTTGGTATCTTTTTGAAATAAAAAAAAGAATCTGTAAATGAATAAATAAACACATAACTGAATAATACATAAAAGGGAATAAAACTTTCACTCAGATGTTTATAAGTTGCTTTCTTTGCAACAGTTCCTGTAAATATACTACAGTTTACAATAAAATAAACATGACTACCATTTTATAGAGACTAGAGAAGGGTGTATTTAATCTTAAAAACAATATAGCATTTAAGATTTTAGCATTTGTATGACAGTATTAACGGTGTATCTTATTGTGAGCAGTTTACGATCCTGAGGGCAGTCGCACAGAACTCTACGAATAGGCTACGAAGCATCTTCGTGACAAACATAATTCATCGTTTCATCCAAGTATTCGATCTTTAGTGATTGGTAAGGGAAAATTGAATCCCCCTCCCCCACAGAAATCGGTTAGAGCAGACGCAATGTCAGACTGAAGATTGAAGCTGTGCTCTGAAAAGAAATTATTTGTTTTAACTTTAAAAAGTTGTGTATGGGCTGCCTTAAAAGTTTAAGTTGTCCGAATCTGAGATGACGAATTGAGGCAATTTTGTAACGATGCAGCATGTCTTCACAAATTGACTCGACTTAAAAATTAAAAGCAGCCCAGGCACAAACTTTTTTATTAAATTATAACGAATAGCTTCTTTTTACAGTGTGGGTTTAACAAGTTGACAGTTCTGTCTGATATCAGGCAAATAACATCCAACAGTTACTGAGCAGCGTGAATGTTCAATAGCAGCGGTGTTTGTGTCCACCCGATGAATATAAGTCCAATATTCATTTTCTTTTAGATCTGTTTTTGGTCTCCACCAACTCAGGAGGGATATATCTCTCATCTTTTTAGCAGCTTAACACTCCACTATGTTCACCAGCTAGTCTCTGGGTGTCTCTGTCTCTGCTGAGCATGTGGTGCACAGTGGATTTTTTACAGTTTTGTCTCTAAAACTGATGCGGCGAGAGTGAACCAGAACAGTTCAGTTATGGGCCAGACAAATAGCTGCAACTCACTGTATAGCTCTGTAAAGCCGAGAGAAGCCAGTGACCTCTTTCACATTGTCATTTCATGAAGTATTATTGCTGCTTTAAAGTGAGGACGTTTTGCCTGGTCCTCATTTCTTCAAAGGGCTGTTTGAGAGTTAAAATTAGTTAGAATTTATTTACAACTTTGAGGGGATACAGGAAGTGTTATGTCAGTGGAGGGTCCTCGCACGAACAGAAATAAAATGTTGTGTGTGTGTGTGTGTGTTTCTGAAAGCCTAAAGCTCCTGGCTGCACAGGATTAGCAGTCTTGCGTTTCAAACAGAGAGCGAATGTCAGCCTGATTCTCTCTCTGTCTGCAGAAGCTAATAAGCTCCACTGGTTTCCCTCCTGCAGTGAGCTGATTACAGCGTTATACCTCATATACCCCCATTCACCTCCCAATACACCAATATACTCGCCAATAAACTACAATGTACTGTACCTCCGTACCTGAGTATACCCTTCCATATATGCCTATGCACAATGTGGTTCATCTCAGGAGGGTTTTTTTTTGCAATCTAAAGTATCCCATTATACCTGCATGCCTCCCTACATGTATTCCCACATAATGTCCATACTTTTTAGTACTTAAAAAGATGACTCTATGACTGTATCTACTAACAAGCATTGTGTGTGTATCAAAGCCTGATATATATCTTCTTCCTCTGTGCCATAGAACGAAAAACTATTAAAAAAACCCCAAAAAAACCAAAAACACATTGATAAGCCACACTGTTGCACTGGCTGACTTGTTCCGTCATTACCATGAACAAATATTGTAGTTTATTTCCACTTAATCCCACATACAACATCTTGCTGCCTCAAAAACAGACTATAGCACCAAATATGGATTAATCTGCTGCTGTAAATATTCCCAAAAAATGGTTTGGATAAAAACCACAGTGACCAGCTGTTTTAGGAAATTACTGGAACTTAAATTAAAATCAACTCAAAACTTTAAAATAAAAGTAATTTTGAGCTGTTTTCTTTTAGATGTATGTCTTCAGTAGGAACCTATGGGCCACATACAGGCTAAAGAAGGATATTGTCAGCCTTATCCTTTGAAATGTTTATCTTTTCCAGGCAGATATAATGTGACGTTACCATGGCACCACAAAATCTTTTTATACTTACTTACTAATGAACTGTGCGTGGAGCAAATCAAACCATGACAACTAACTACACAAAACTTTTCACACTTTTCACAATTAATTATTTTACCCTAACTTTCTCTTATTACTAACCCTTTTGTTGTTTACTTTAGATGGACATTTTCATCTTTACTTGTACTGGAGTACTTTCCATTGTCTTATTGCTGCTCTTAAATGAAAAGAAAAAGTCAAAAGGGTGCTGAGTACATTTCCCATTACTTATATCCCTCCATACAGGGCATACATACCCTACTGTACCTCCATAGTAGTCAAATATGTCTACTTCTCCATATAAGTCTACATAACCAACAAGGAATACAGACGCTTGGTCAGTGGCTTTTGACTTCAAATACAGACACACAAGAAGAATTAGTAGATTTAGAGACACTGACCAAGCGTCTGTATTTGAAGAGTTCAGAGTGAGAATGTGTTTACGTAACAGATATCCATTATATTTCCCACATGTACCTTTATAAACATCCATGTTTTCCTACATAAAACCTCATATACCTCATATAAGTCTATAACTAGGTTATACAACTCCATACTCTCACACATTGTGAGACCCTTTTGGTAAATCATGAATGTGGAGTCCTGTGTTACCCAACTCTACTTAAGTTTTTCCTAATTCTGAAGATTATATGAGCAGAGCCTTTGAATCAGCCATCTGTGTGTGTGTGCACGTGTGTGTGTGTGTGTGTGTGTGTGTGTGACAGTAGACTGTTATCCCAAGTGTCTCTCACCTGCTTTATATTCTGCTCCTGACACTCACTTAAACACACACTGATGGTTTTGGGATGAACTGAAAGGACTCGAGAGAGGCACAGTGATGACAGAGAGCAACAAAGTGATTTTTTTTTGTCCCTTTCCTCCATCTTTTGGTATCATCCGTCCTTTCTTTGTCCCTCCATCCCTCTCTTTCAACATGTTGATTGTTCACGGGGCCGATTCTTTTATACTTAGACTGCAATAAAATATTATGCTTTTTTCCCCCCAAAGAAACGGTTTCAACTAAAAACAAAGAAACTAGAATTACTGCCTCATGGATGTATGCCTCCACAAACCAATCAAGCTGCACTTGAAGTTAACATCCATATCAGTGAAAACATGGATGCTTTAGACGCATCTTCCCATCGGCAGCAAAGAAAATCTGTACATTCACCACAGTTTTGAGGTGAATGGCCGAGTGTCTCCCTGTTCCTGAGATATAATTGAATTTTTTGTTTGTTTGTTTTAGTTTTTTTGCGTAGAACATTATGATGTCAAAGTTAAGTTGGCCTTTGACCTTTTGGATATATAACACTTCATCATTTTATCCTATTAGAAATCTGTGTGAAATTTTGTCATAATTAGCCTATGAATTCTTGAGTTTTGGCCGAAAGCATGTTTGTGAGGTCACACTGACCGTGACTTTTGACCTTTGACCGCGAAAAGTTTATCCATGAGTCCAAGTGGATGTTTGTGCCAAATTTGAGAAAAATAGCTCCATTTGTTTGGCACTATTTTCAGCAGCAGATTGATCCATATTTTGTGCTCTAGTGCAGTGGTTCCCAACTGGTGGGTCATGGTCCAAAAGTGGGTCGTAGGCCCATTCTGAATGTACTGCAAGTGACTCATGAATGTGTCAAGTTTGTAAAAAAAAAAAAAAAAGAGGGTATTTTCAAATTCAGTGAATTTCTGTCACAGAGTTTTTATTTTGAAGTCACCTCCTTCTAAACTCTTCCTCTTCTCCTTCACCCTCTTTTCTACTCCTCTTCTACCTTGTTTCCTCCTCATCATCTCACCTCCACCCCTTCCCTCCTCTCTTCTTCTTTTACCTCCTTTTCATGTTTTTCTCCTTCCTCGGGACAGAAAGTTTCACCTGTGGTTTCTCAGCGTTGGCACCTTAGGCACGCAGATCTCCAGCTCACACCTCCTCAAAGCCTACCACCTCCTGCATCTCACACACACACACACACACACACACACACACACACACAGGCACACAGACACACACAGAAATCCATATTTGAACTCAGTTATCTAACGTTATTGAGGCCTGTCATGTTGCGGTGGGCTGTACATTCAGTGTTCGGATGGGGGAGATTTGGGAGTCGTGTGTGCGTAAATTATTCATCACCCCTTGAAATGCAAACGACAGCCGAGGCGAGGGAGCCGCCACACTATGTAGGTCACTTCCTATCTCGCTCGGCCGCCACGCTGGAGGAGAGAGAGAGAGAGGTATAAAGTGATGAATCGCCAATCAGAGGCACACGCAATCACCACCGACAGGAAGAGGAGGTAATGATGTCGGCCAACTCTTCGTCATTGGTTTTCTCACAGGGATCAACATCTATGTATCTATCTAAAGTGAAAATTTGACTCCGTCAGAGGTAACTTCTCCTCTCGTTAAAGTACTGAAAAGTAAAGGACATATTATTCAGAATGGCCCATTTCAGAATTATATATATTTTATATTATAGATTTATAATTATTTGATGGATTAATGTGCTGATTACTTCTGGTGAAGGTGAAACACATTCCAAGTGTTTTCTTTATCTGTAATATTATATCATAATATCTGGTTTGAAGCATTTATTGAGAGGGGTCAATTTGTAGTAAGCAATATATACGCAAACTTAGAAATTATTAATAAATATACAAATGTAGCATGAATATAATTAGTGCATTTAGATAACTGGTAAATACACCACTCTCCAACATTTTTTAAATAGTAAAAATTAAAATAAGAATAAAGAAAAAAAAGGAGAAAAAAAAGCATAAACAAAACAAATACATCACAATTTATTTAAGCTTTGAAATAAATGTACCGGGGGTGTTTGGGGTGAGGGAGTCTGTTGTCTCCGTGGAAACAGACAGCCATTTTGGATTCTCACTGGGTAGCTGATGGCGTAAATGCGGCTGCCATCAATCAAACTGTGGTTCCCCATGGTGACAGTGGCATCTGATCTGTGCTGCAGACACACACAAAGAAACACACACACATACACACACACACACGTATAATGCACTTTAACCGTAGAGACTCAATTAGTCATCATGATGGGTATTATGTTCAGATCATCGATCCAAAAAGGGGAAATACAGTGCATCCATGTGAAATGTACCAGCTGCAACATAAAGGTGATGAGCATATTAATGCATCAATAATTTTAAAACAACAACATAATAAATCATATTCTGATATGGACTATTCTAAAAAATTCATACTTTTACTTCTGGTATCTTTAGTAGATTTTTAATCTAATAGAATTCTGCAGGAATTAGTCCTAAAACCCGGAAATGGGTTAGTGTGTGAATGATCCTGGTTCCCTCATCTCAAAGTCAATGTTTTTTTGAGAGGGTTTTTGGTTAGAAGCCTGAAATGAGGTCTGTGGTTAACACAAGCTTGGTAGACTTTCATATTATGTCTTATGACATAAGTATATAGTATAAATATACATCAGTATATACCCCACCTGTAAACTTTGAAGCTTTTATGTGTCTTACAAAAGGCATTTGCTAACAAGTGGCTAAATGAGACTACAGAACATCATCACGCCGAACAGTACCTCTGGGGATTGCATTTACAATTCGAAAATCATAAAAGTGGTCTTCATTTGTGAAGATTATCTTCTTAACTTCTGAATGTGTAACACTTATTTTCTGCAATAATCCGAAATCAAATAGAAATCCCGTAGGATTTTTGATGAAGGAACCAGGGCAATGTTAACTTCGGTGTTGGCCCGTAAAAAAAAAACAAAAAAAAAACTTCATCCCAGCTGCACTCAATACTTTTGTACTTGTACTTGGATAACATTTTAAATGCAGAACTTTTGAGTATTTCTCCTCATACTTAAGTAAATGATCTGAGTACTTCTTTCATCACTTAAGCCTACTTTTTTTTTAAATTTAGTTCATGCATGTTGACACTTACAGCTTGTTTTCCAACATACATTGTATTAAAAGACGTCCAAAACTTAATTAAAAATGGTACAGGCTTGACGGTAAGGTGAGAAATGAAATGAGAAGGACACTGTTGGTTATATGCTCTCTACTTATCAATACTTTGAAACTGACGCTGAATCAGATGACTAGTAGGTGTTGCTCTTAACGCTGAAACCACAGAGAATTAAAACCAACTCTGGATATGTGCGAAATTTTTGGCTCTTTAATTTGAACATAGTGGAGCATTTAACAGCTAAAGAGACAGATATTTTCCTCATGAACTGGTGGAGACCAAAAACAGAGGTAAAAGAGTGAATGTTGGAATTATATTCATCAAGTGGATATATAGTGGGGAAATGAATATAAAAATGTCATATGACATGCCATAAAATGTACAATAAATGACAGCATTTAAGATCCCTTGAGGATGACCCTATGACAGTTCCTCTGGTGGCTCCCTTAGGACACACTCTAAAAATAGCTGTCTGTCTATTTGCCCTGTATTTAGGGAACGTAGCATGTATCTCTGTGGGGTTTTGGCTTTAAAAATGTTTTTTTTTAGCCTGATTTCTGCATAAAGAATGAGGAGAAGATTTGGAGCTGAATTAAGAAACACGAAGCCGGAGAGAGCCGCTGAGTCTGCAGGAGGCTGATTAACATTTAATACAGCTGAGAGACAGATAGACCGACAGTGTTACTCAAGGAATTTATACGAGGTGCTATAAATGAAAAGAAACAACATCACAACATTGAACATTGTCTTATTATGATTTCCTAATAAGAATCCTGTATTGTCATATAAAAATTAAATCCAAAGCCCCTGAAACTACTTCTTTATAATTAAATGATCATTTGACACATGAAGTTCAGTTTACTCGTCCTGAGGAGTAACATAATGTCTTCTGTGGCTCTTGAGGAGCGTTGATGAAAAAATAACCGTGATGATGTCAACAGGGGTCTAATGAAAAACACTATTGAATAACATAATGGAAATTGTAATTTGGAGGCCTGACTCAAAGGATGAAAGTCAGGATACCTCAGCCTCTGCTGCTTCAATTTTAACTCTTTAATTCGTCTTCTTATCTTTGAATCTTTCAACTTAATTAAAATGTGATAATGTAGAGTACTGCTTTAAATATGATCGATTGCAAAAACAAACTTTAGAAAGCATCTACACTGCTACAAAATGGTCACTGCGTCAGATTGGGCGATTATAATGTGATGAGAGATCAACTCTTGGATACAAGAATGTAGACAACCAATGGCGTCCGAAGTGGTGTGTAATTTACTCAGTCCCTCTAGGAAGTTGCAATGTTGCAATTGCAACCGATAACTCAGCTAGTCCCCCGTGAATTTTGCGCGACCTTGAGATTTTATTCAGTCAATGCCACTTTACTGCAAATTGGATTTTTTGAAACAGGTTAACATCTCATTTCATGAAGAGTTTCGTGCAGCGTATTGATTTGCTCAGTCTCTCCTACTGCTGCTGGAGTGTGAGCTCTATGCCTGGAACAAAGCCACTGATAGGATCACATGGCTAACGTTACCCAAGGGTTAACATATTTAACGACAGAGTCCGGCCCTTTGGGTGCCAGTGTCAGATTGTTGGGACTATTCAAAAGTTCAGTGTCTGATAAAAGCTGCTGCTGCTGCGTTAGCTCATGCTAACCACGCAGAGAAAGCAGGAGAGCGGCTCACAGAGATGGCCCTTCAGTGCTGCATTGAACTGCAGCAACAGCTGATCTTCGGTGACCAGCTCTGATTGTCTGCTAGGGTCTGAACCTGAGACAGCATCACAACTATTTTTGCTATTTTCACTTGTTCACGCAATTTCATTGCAAAAAACAAAACGCATAAAACCATTACAGCATACTTTTTTTTCTTAGGCTGCTGTGAAATCAGACATTTCAGGCTGCAGCAATCCCAAGAAAAGCCTGTAAAACTCTTGTGTAAGTGGACGCTGGCTGTCTTGCATTCAGTGAAGGAAGGGAAAAAAAAACCCCGACTGGATGTTTCCTTTATTTCTTAACTCCACCTGCAGCATCAACATCATTCCTCTTTCACTTTGCCATGTTTACAGTTAAAGAGCGCTCTGTGCTCCTAAAGGTCAATGTCACAGAACAAGTTGTGGAATTTGTCATACATGGCAAGAGAAGGTTAAAAGATTAGAGGGTTTTTTTTGGGACGTCTGTTATCGTCCATCATGATACACAGGATAAAACAACTGACAGTCACCCATTTATGTTCATTTTCAATGTTTTAACTTAATTAGTAAAAAATATATTCATTCAGGAGTACAAGAGTGAGAAGCTGAGTCAGTAAATAAAAGTTCAGGGCCTTTAAAGAAATAGATTTTTTTGGGGCCAAACAGACAGACATATGTAAAATCAGATAAAAACAGAGACATGTTATTAGATATTAGTAATTTAAAAAATGAGGACACTCTGATTGTCAAGCTGCCAAAACCTAGACGAGAGGAAGAGGGAAGCTGCTGAGAATGTCTCAAAATGTTGATACACTCATCCACCTGTAGTTGTTACCAAATTACTCTTCAGCAATGCCTCTCAGGCTGCCCAACTTTATACCACCCTGAGCACACACAATACAACAAAATTCATTTTTACATTTCCAGTGCTGACATTTTCTTTCTCTTTTTTTCCCCATATTGAGTTTTTCAACAAAGCTGCAGACACAACTGCAGCACAATACAACTGAAAAATCGAAACAAAAACAATTACAGAACCAAAGTGCTGGGAAAATCTATAAAAATCTGTTTTGATAAGTGATTTTTGAGATTGTACTCATCATTACACACAGTACAGTAAAGTCTGTGGACCATTTCTGTAAATAGTAAGAGCCTGGCAGCATGTTAAAGTGGGATCTGGATCACTGAGTATGTTTGAATGTTTGTTTTTTTTTGGCTCAATTGACCAACAAAAATGTCCAATAAAAAGTCAGAATAAATAAAAATTAAGAGCCGTTCAAAAGTCACCCCAAAAAATCTCATGAAGCCGTTTTTTGGTTTTTTTTTTTTTTTTTTTTTTTTGGTTGTTTTGGCTGACATGTCCAAACTCTAAGGATAGATCACTAGGCTAAAAACCACACAGCACTGGAGATATTATTATTAATTTTTTTGTGTGTGTTATAGTCAATTAGGAGATGCCCACGTAATAATAATTCCCACTATTAACTGCAGATGAATCACAGAGGAAGTTCTGGTTCCCCCGAAGCATACGATATAAAACACTCGATACTGAGCGAAGGAATTAGCCAAAAGAGCTAATTTATGTAGAAATATGCAGATGTTCGTTGGCCTGTGGCAGATCTCGGAGGGTTTTACTTTGGCTCCCTGTAATCAAGTGATACAGTGGGAGCACACGATATGCTGCCCGTCATTGTTTGTGTTTCGCCAAACTGGGATTGCATTCCCATCAGCTCCCTTTCCCTCACTGATTGGGATAAAACAGCAGATACCCCCTCCAAGGCTGATCCAGAACTCTGTCTTTACTTGATGTTTGTGATAGTTTATCGATGCTAAAATACAACCTGTAGCCTAACGCCTCCAACAGTGTGTGTGTGTGTGTGTGTGTGTGTGTGTGTGTGTGTGTGTGTGTGTGTGTGTGTATGTGTGTGTGTGAGAGAGAGAGAGAGAAGATGCATTCTGTTGAGGCAGGATGTGTGTTTGGGATTCAGACTGTCTGCCTCACTGGATCTCAGCCTGCTGCTGCAGACCTGAACAGCATTTTTAACAGCCAGCAGGAAGCTCGCAGCACCACACTGTCCCATTTCTTTACCACATACAGTACTCTGAGGAGAGCAAAGTACATTTAAACAAGTACTGCACTTAAATACGGTGTTGTAGCACCTTTTTTTTGCCAAGTATGCGTAGGTTTGCACATACAAGAAATGTGTTGTTTTGGTGCATCAAAATATACACAGGGCAAAAGTCAAGAACATAAAACATAAAAAAGCAGTGCAATTTAGAAAATGATATATATATATATGATATTTCTATCCATACATCTAACAGGTATAGTTACATTCTTTGCTGATTAAAGGGGAACTGCACCTATTTTCAAAATTCCCTCATATTATTCTTGTGGTCTAACACAGTCCAGAAATATTAATCAAAATGATCAACTCTCTCCACAATCCAAAAACAAAATGAAACTCAAATTTGTGAAGGTCTGGAGCTGCTCCACAGACAGTGAGTGGTGAAAGATGTTCTAGATGACACTGAGAGCAGCCGGGGGGATGTTGTGAATGGGTACATTTTCTGTTTCAGAACTGAGATCACAACAATAGAATAAAGCTCTTTTAGGTATAAAAAAAAGAAAACAAACACTCTGTGGGTCCACAACATCACGCTCCCATTCATGGTCCATGGAGCAGCTCCAGACTCTATACCCTATGACATCACAAGTTCAAGACTTAATTCACTGGTTTCTGGCTTTGACAGAGTAGCTCATCTTCACAAATATTGATTGAACTTTCCTCGGCCATGGGAATAATATATTGGAATTCTTTATTTAGGTGGCGTTATCCTTTCAAATTGTTAATTACACCAGCTTACAAGATAGGGTGCATTTTTAGCCATGCTAGCAGCAAGTCTCTAGGGGTAGTGTTGATCCACCACCTGGTTCAGACCATAGACTGTACACAAAGGACTACACGCCCCTGCTTACCCCCACTGTGCTTAAGTGAAGGTAAAATATCTGAGATACAAGTGCTGCCATCTTGCAGGAGTGATGTCACCCTCGAGAGCTGGAGTCTGCACAGTAGCAATATCCTTGGTTGGGGAGTTCCCGCCAAAACACCTGTCGAGCGAGCGATTCGATTGAATGTGAGCACATGGATTGGCTGTCACAGCTGTCAATCATGGCAGGAAATCTCCTTTTTGTAGAATTGAATAACTCATTAAAACCACCTTTATCATAAAAACAAACACTTGAACAAACATCAGGGTGATGGGAACTACCTTCAGTGTTAGAAACGTATAGATATATACATAGAAATGTATATGGTGTGTACTTAGAGCTTTTAGTTTGGCCCATGTCCTATTCACTAACATGGAGCGGTGGGCTTTATGGCCTGTACTGCAGACAGACACCAGGTGGCGATCCAGATTGAAAAGTTACACTTTGGGGGAGCTTTATATATGTACAGTCTATGGTCCAGACTGAAATACCTCAGCAATTGAATGGTTCATCACCAAATACCAGCAAAACTAATGACTTTCCCATCAGCCTCAGCTGCACTTTGTGTTTTGTGCTAATTAGTGAATACAACCATTCTAGCACACTAAATTAAGATGGTAAACATTACATCTGCTTAACATAAGCGTGCTAGTATGGTGATGTTAGCATTTAGCTCAAATGAAGAAACACTGTGGCTAATAAACACAGCCTCACAGAGCCGTAACATGACTGTAGACTCTCGGTCTTGTTCTCAAGTAAATTATTTGAATACTTTCTCACCACATACGAATTTTTATATTAAACACTGGTGCACATTCCTCAGACAATATTTTGCATATTATTATTAAAAAAAACTGTGTAGTTCTCCATTTTTAAGATGTAGAGATGTATTGGTGTATTTTATACAATATTTTTAAAATAATGTTATTGTCAATTTTGTTTTTGTTTATGATTCTTGACTGTTTGTCGTACTTGCTTTTATCTTTAATTTTCTCTCATTTATTGTTATGAAGCAAATACAAAGGCCCATTTTTAGTATTGAAAGCCTACTTGGCAATAACCTAATTTCTGAGAACCCCCAAAACAAACACATATAACCAATAACTGGACAATCATGTTGTCATGGGATTTAATTTGATTTGTGTGTTTAATTGGTTGTTTCGCTCAGTGACCCTGAACTCCCTCTGACTCTTTTTCTCTATTTCTTCTCATTTTTCCCTTTTTCCTTCTCTCTCCTTTCCATTGTTTTCATGTCATTTTTCTTTCCGTATCGATGTTTTCTCATTTCACTTCCTGCTGATTCTACTTTGTCTTTTCTTCTCCATCTGTCTCCATCAGTCATCTTGCTTCCATTCCCCGACCACCTAAATCCTCCTGTTCGTCTTCTCACTTTGTCCTTTTCCCTCTTTCTTCCTGAAGTTCCTCCCTCCTCCTCCTCCTCCTCTCTGTCTGTCTTTTGCCTCTTCTGTTTCCTCAAATGTCCTCCAATTCCCTCGCCATCGTTGTCTCCTCCCTCCCCTCCCTTGCCGTCACTTTCTCCTGCTCTCATCTTTTTTCTTTTTTTTCCCCCCTCACTTCCATCACGTCCGTCCTCTCTTTCGTCTCCCGTTTCCTGCCTTCTGAAACATCAGCGCTCACAGCGGGCTGTCGAACCACCCGCAGATTCTACCCACAATTCACCTCTCCTCATAATGAGGACGGCGGGCGCTCATGGTGCGGAGTTCAAACACTGAAAGCAGCAATTAAAAGAAGTTTATGAGTCAGTTTTTGGTGCGGAGGTGAAAGTGGGGTTGTGGTGTTTGATGCTGCAGTCAGCTGAGTGTTTTCCTCTGATGTAAAACCTTTCAAAATCTTTGTTTTTTTTTTGATAATTCTGCGAAAAAGATTTTTATACAGATTCTGCTGCAGCGTCAGATCTGGTCAGGAATTTCTGGCTGAGCTGTGATCAAAATAAAACCAAACCAGACACATCAACACTTATTTAATGTACAGAAACTGTAACTGTACCTGTACTAGTTCTCCTTTTCCACACAGTGTAAGAGGCACCTCATTTTTAAAAGGTTTTAACTTTCCAAACTGTAAACCTCTACAAAATAAGGAAGCATTCGCCACTTTGTCGGGAGATATGTTGCTGCTTCTAGCTACACTGCCTCAGATAATGAACATACACACACAACGAACACTGATGCAGACTGACAGACACACAGACAAACTGACACTCTCTCCTCTGGAGCTCCATCTGTGTAATGACATCTCACGCTTGGTTAGGACTCTGCTGCATAATTAGACTTCTGGCAGCTGATGGATGGCACTGCAGCTTCTCCACCCTGCCGACCTTGGCCTCACCTCGGGCCGGGACTGAGGTCTGTACGGGTCGCAAAATATACACGACCGCAAAAGGAACTGTGCTACGGACCAGAAACAAGAGGTTCACACTTGTTTGCTCTAATTCCTTCAGTAGAGTGTTTTAAAATTTCACACATTTTGAGTTGTCACAGCAGCAAAAACCAATGTAACAATAATGATGGTGTGCCATTAAGATTTCCAGTGCGACATATCCTTATTTAGCAGTTTGTATGATATCTAAAGCAAGTTATGTAGGTTTGGTTTAGGAAAAGAAACATAAAGCATTTTCGGATTAAACAGTCCTGGGGACTTCCTGAGAGGAGCTGCCCACTGAGGTGCTCCCCTGAGAACTACATACCTTCAGGGCCCTTTTTCTGTTTGCATTCGCATTACCAAAAGGAGTGCTGAAGTGGCGTACTACCAGCTGTTGGTATAGCAGTGTCCCTTTTGCTTTGACAGTCAATGTTGTGTTGTGTCTCCACGGTCAAATATCAGATATATGCTTGGTAAAACCTAGACATCACTGGTGGCCAGTTTGTTTTCTTTTCTTTCGTTTTTTTCAGTACGAGCTGTTTATGTGTTGTCAGTTCTTTACACGGTTAAGAGGTTTTTAAAAATGGTGGTTGCACTGGCTGTGTATGACCCATCAACGTACACTTATCCGAAGGTCCGAAAACACCTATGATGACAGCGTACCTTTATTAAGATAACTTAAGGTTCATTTGGTTTCACACAGGAGACAAACACCAGTCTCCTGGGCTAAAGTCCTGTGCTTGTTTGACCCATCTACCACCGCAAACTTCTTCCTTGTGCAACTTTCATTCTAAATACTACTTACTTCTTCTGTCATTACCATGATTAGAGCCTTTATTATAATGTGAGTTATATATGAATTCTGGTTTTGAGAAAAAACAGTTACAATTCAGGCTTTTACTGATAAAAATATGACATGTGACTCAAAAAGTTACCTGAGCCCTGGCCACCGTGGCCACCCTGACTACCCTGCGCCCCCGGCTTCTGCAGTCTATGATCATTGTAATTCTTGAATTTTGATTGGATAGAAGCTGCTGTGCAGTCCTTATTAAAACATATAAATAAAAATTAATAAAAAAAAAATCTCTCCAATAAAAATGTGCCTGTCACTGTAATTGATAAAGACCCTGCCCATTATAAGCCAGTATACCCTTTTCACAGCAGTCGTTTTGTCTTGTCACAGTAGGAGAAAAGCACTGGTGTTACTAATAAGATTAAGAATTTCTCCGTTTTAATATAATGTGTCAGCATGAACAATACCAGGACCCTGAGACTGAAGTAAACCAAATGAAACTCAACCACTGCTAATTTTGCTGTTTACACCTGTGCTTCTCCACTTGTCAAAATCTCAATTTTCAAAAGGTATTATTTTTGTAATTTAACTACATATTGGTCACTGTAGTTTTTATCAAACAAAATAAAAAAAGGAAATAGTGCATTTGTTGGGGACTATTTTCAGTTCATGGTAATGAAGGAACACGTCAGCCAGTGCAACAATGTGGCTCATTGATGTGTTTTTAATAGTTTTTGGACAACACTGGAGCTCTGTGGCTCAAAGGAAAAACATATGTCAGGCTTTGATACACACCCAGTGCTTGTTCATGGATACACTTACTGTTGGTTTTGTTCTTTTTATAAGATTTGTTGACAAAAAGGAAATAAGGGCTTATTTTTTAATAAGGAGTTTCACACTGTAATTAACCTCATCCAAAACAAATAATTGCTGGTTGATTAAAACTCGTTCAGGGAGTAAAAAACCTCACCTCTCTGTATTTAAAAAAAAAAAAAACAGACACCATCTTCAAACTTGTCTCCTCATTTGCAGGCAAATCCCATGAATAGTCAATAAGTTCAATGTATTTCCATAATGACTTTTACTTTCATGCCAGTATTTGATTTTTTTTTTTTTTTTTCTTAATCAGAGTAGGCGTCATAATTTCCAAATGCTGGAAATCTCATTTTGGAGTGAAACTTTCGATGGCTGCAGGGATGCAGAGCACACCAAACTCTCCACAAGGGCACAAATTGATTCATATGTTTCTGTCCACGATGCAAATCAGCAGGGAGACGAGATAATGAAGCCCCACATGACAGGAACCTGCCAAGCTGCTAATAGCTGATACAATCGGTTAACATAATGAAAAAATGGATCAGTGTTCCATCAAACAGAGGTCTGACTGAGGCCTGTAGTGTGCTCACTGACCTGACTGACCAACGGCTTCATCCATCCGCAAAAAACATGAAATTTAGTCTTTGTAAGTGTTGTGTTGCCAGGTACAGTCCATGAGGTATAGGATTTTGTCCATATGCGCAAAGTTTAAGGCATTATGTCATCAAATTACAAGGCATTTTGAATAAAACAAGTAGGGACATAGAGTTGTAAGACCACATTTTAACAACTTTTTGCACATAAATTAATGTAATAGCTGACATAATATAGACTATAAAAAGTACATTCAGCATTTAAAACCACTCAGGTTTCCACTGATGTGCCACAACAGTATATGTGATTGCTCCAGTAACAGAAATATCAAATTAAAGTTGCTTTGGGTTTTACTTCTATTAAAAAAATTCTTTACAAAAGAAGATTTTAGTTTTATGTGTCAACATTTTGCTATAGTTGATCTCAGCATTATTGATTACAGTAATAAAGAAGAATTAAGAGAATTTATTTTAAAGATACATTTGGTTGTTTCCTAAATGAACACTGATTTGGTAGGTTTTTCACTCCCTCTGACCACTTGTGCTTTCGGATTTTATAGATTAATACGTCTTTATCTGAAGATAAAAACCTAAGTAGTTGCTGTGGTGTTTGTTTTGTGAAATAAGTTAGAGTCAGAAATCCAGTCCTGATAGGAATGATGATAATTATTTACTAATAACACAGTTCTTTTAGCAAGAAAACCACTACTCTCAACACAAAAACCTTAAAGAAAAAACCTTCTTTTTCCATTATATCAAACAACGTGATGGTGGCAGAGGAGGTGGAGGAGCTGGTTTCAGAGGCCGCTGTCATGGAAACAGGTATCATTTTGCTGATCTTTGAGTGTGACTCCTGCATCAATTTAGTATTGCGCCAAACATCTCCTCAATGACGGATCAAAAAGGGAGTGGGGGTGTAAACACAATCATTGAATTGGGTTAAATTTGATGATAAATTCTGGAGAGGAAAGTAAGAGCAATGTGGTCAGTGCCAGATGTGCTCAGATTAATTAAAAGAAACAAATCTGTTTCACTATCTAGTAATCAGCTGACATTACCCCAGCTGCTACAGGACATCGGTTTGATGTCAGATAGACATTGGACAAGACAATCAAAATGCTAATAAAGTATATTCACCAAAAAAAAAAATGACATTGGACTCTTACTTCGCACAGATGTCTTTTATTAGAATGAAAATGTTGATGATGCTTTAAATGTCAATGAGGCTAGAGTTTCATGTTGTGCGGATTTTAACATTGTGAAGTTAGAAAACATAGTCTCATTCTCCATATTTTTCGAATAAATGTCGTTATTCTTCTTCACGATTCTGGCGACTTTACACAATTTAAAACCAAAAATATCAACTTCATCTGTCATCAAATTGACATTGGCATTAGATGCATTAGATTTCTTAATCAAATATCAACATCTAACACCGTTAGTGTCCAGATGGGCTGATTCAGAGTGGCTCTCAGTGAGTGTGAGACCGCACATCCATACAAAGGAAACTTCTTCAGTCGTGGGTTCTACACTGAAGACACTCAAACAACTCAAAGGATGTCAGGCAACTCTGGACATAACCAGTAATAACTCAGACTTGGAGGTAGCATCAGTGACATGGACATGACCTTGCTAAATTAGACATGATCTCATCATTTCAAAATGTGACCTCGGAGAATTGGATATTGACTCTGAGACTTGGACGTGACCTCAGCAGCTTAGATATTAACTCAGAGTCTCAGGTGTGGCGATTTAGGCATTAGCTCAGCGGTTTAGACATGACCTCAGTATCTCAAACATCTCACATCAACTCAGAGACTCGAACAAGGCCTCAGCCAGTCAAACAGGGCCTCTGCGGATTAGACAGGACCTCAGAATCTCCTGACATGATCTCAAAAAGCTCTTGATATGATCTCGGAAACTCTGCACAGAATATAAGAGACTCAGGTATGATTTCAGCCACGACAGCCACAACATGGAAATAAACCCACACTTAGACATTAAAGAGTAATTTTCAGTTATAAGTTGAAAGTCCAGTTTGACTGCAGGATGTTTTCAGAATTGTGCTTTGTTGCACCTGTAGCCACACCCAGTAGTGATGTCACAGGGTCTTGAAGTACACCTGTGCATCTCTGCAGTAATGGGAGAGGTTAGCCTACTAGAGGTCAGCAAATGCAAGACTTTCATGGGGTGACTTTATAACTCGGTGACTTGTGGCTTTGGCAACTGTCCAGACAATTACAATTAATTTAGAGACTCGGACATGACCTCAGGGACTCGGACATGAGCTTGGTGGCTTAGCTTTGACCTCAGGGACCAAGACTTAGGATCATCAATGCTGACATGACCTCAGGCAGGACCACAGCAGCTGAAATGCGACTACAAAGACCAAACATGACCAAGACGTGGATGCAATTTCTAACTTGGTTGGACTCAACTTGGACTTAAGTGACTTGGCTACAACAGCAGCTCAGTCTGGTCTTCTCTGTCAAGCTGCCGAATGTCTGCATGAAGTTTTCTTTCTTCCCCATTAGCTCTGCGAGCACTTTACCGAACATCCTCCGCTTAGTGTCAGACGGTTTGTAGTGTCAGAGAGTTCTTCAACCCCAGCAGAACATTGCGGTTTGTTTTAGACACTGTTGGTCTAAAAATTGACAAAACCTCTAACTGAAGTGCGAGCAGGATGTTTCTAATGTCTGGTTTGTTAAGTTTCTTTACAGTTTGCTTGGTCTTCTTCCCCTGCAGCAGGGCAGCGGTGGACCAATGCCAGAGCTCAGTCTGCTGAGGAGAAATGTGTGTGCGCTGAGGAGGAGTACTAACGAGGCTCAGCCAGCGAGGAGGTGAAGCTGCTGCAGGGCGACCTTTGACCTCCAAGAGGCGCTCTATCTCAGACTGGGCTGCCTCCGGCAGGGTCGTGGCGCCCCACGCTCGCCGCGAGGCAGCGGTCGAGGTCAGAGCAAGGAACCCCGAGCCTCCGTCCTGCCGTTTCCAACATCGACACCGACCAATCGACCGGCGGACGGAGGAGGAGGAGGACGAAGAGGAAGGGGGCGATGAAGGAGGGGTGAGTCTCTAATTTCTCCTTCTCTCTGTTTCCATTGGCGGTGTTGATTATGTTTTACGAACACGTACAGTAGGTCTGCCAGGAGGACTGAAGACATGAAGCAGTGGTGGAAATTGTACTCAGATACTTTACTAAAGTAAAAATAGTAAAACAACAACGTAAAAACACTCCAAAAGTTACAACCCAAAAGCTTCCTTAAGTAAAAGTACTGTCAGTAAAACATACTTTAAGTATCAAGAGTAAAAATACTCGTATATAATGGCTTTATATGTATTTATTTACTACATTATAAGATTATTATTTATACAGTGGGTTTAGGTTGAACAATTTTAACTATTTTATAAACTGTTACTTTAGTCTTCCAAAAACCTAATTTCATGAAGACATTTCTGTACATAATTACTTCCTAAAATATGGCAAATTTTTATCTTTTTTTAAAATGTCACATTTGTATAACAATCCCACACGGTTGGGTATGGTTGATGTGTTATCTCTAAAAACGCTCAAGAAAAGAGTCTGTGGCTTGATACAAGAAAGGATGAAGAAAACATTTTTTAGAAAATCATTGAGAAGAGAAGTTTGCTGGAATATTCTTAGATTTTCACAGAAAAAGAAAAAATGACTCAGTTACAGAATAAAATGACATGATGTGGACATTTTGTGGATTGAAAAATTAGTTATATTTTAGTAACAGATGTATGAAAAGTGCTGTAAAAAGTACAGTATTTTACTGTGAAATGTAATGGAGTAGAAACGGAGATTTAAAAAAAAAAAAATACTCAAGTAAAATTAACACAAAATGTTACTTACTTTCAAACACTGTTGAGAAGGAAAGCTTGGAGGAAGGACCCAGGGGTGTGAGGAGGGTGAGGAAGGTAAGAGAGGAGAAAACTGACATGAAGAAAGAAGGAGAGGTGGTGGAAGCAGACACCACATTTCACCCTCATGTACTGTACTTTTGGAAACTCCACTGGAATTTGAAACAAAGTTCTGTCGAGTTGAAAAAGGCCGAAAAACATGAATTTGAAAATATGAAGCCGTAGGTGGAAAAATCGTAATATATCACACACTTCTTTAAAGCTCCATTAATTAATATTTGTATGGATCAAATGTTAATGTGAAAATCTGAACCCAAAATTATCAACAACTCTGCAGCTCTGCACATCTTTTTACCTCTTTTTTTTTACCTGATGAGTTGTACTGTTTTGATTCAATCTCTTGGGCATCTGTTTTTAAGCAAACAAGCTCTGATAAAGCCACTGCACACTACCTGCCCAGCAGCAAACAGCAGACCGACACAGGTAGACACTAACTGGTGAAGCGTTTAGCTGCTAGAACGACAGATATTTCCCACAGGAGGCGGTTGAGACCAAAAACAAAGCTAAAAGAAGAACAAATATTGCACTTTCATTCATCAGGTAGATACAAAACATCACTCCTAATAAATGATCATACTGATCCCTGTCTGCTGACAACTGCTTATAAATAAGTAAGCCGTAAAAACTTTATAAGGCGATGTGTCAGAGCTTGCTGTGTGGTGTTAAAAAAAAACAACTTAAGCAACTTTAACATACTGTTCTTCTTCTTCAGGTCTCCCTTGGCCTCTTTGTCCTCAGCCTCAGAGAACTTCCTCCAACTTCTCCAAACTCAGCTGCGCTACATCCTTTGGCGCTCGTCTTTCCGTCTTGGGGTCCTGGTGTGCAATTTTGCATTATGGTAAACGTACCCTAATATTCCTTGTCCTGGTAGCTGTTTGCCTGTTGGAGACCCAGTAGAGTTGAAATGTTGCCTGTTTGGTAAAAAAAAAAAAAAAAAAAGTTTGAAAGATATAACCCAGAGTGCAGACACTCTTTACAGAATCTGTTATCCCACACCTGACCTATATAGGATAAGATGTGCACACAACTACCTTTAACGCTAGTGGTTAATTTTTTCTAGATTTAGATATCCACTATATCTGTTATTTTTTGCCTCTGTCTTTTGGAATATACTGTAAATGTTACTAAGTTGGTTAGACTTAATTTAAATTTTTTATAAAAATTCGGGTTACTACAGTATGGTAGGCAAGGTAGAAGAGGTATAAAACCAAAACTACAAACAACCTCTGAAGAATACTGTAATGTACTGAGACATGCATGAAACTCTTTGTACATTCAGAAAACTTAAAAAAAGGCTCCGTTAACACCATCTCCTGACTCAATATCCCACTTACAATTTTATATATTTAAAGCCAAGTTGGCGTATTCACCAAGGTTTTTCTGATCCTTAAAAAGTCTGAAAAAGTACTAAATTCATTATTCTCAAAATAAGGCCTTAATTGGTATTAAAATGCCTTATATCAGTCTTACAAAAGTCTCGAAAGACATTGACATTGGAAAAGTGATTTTTTTTCTGACAATGCATTATGAAATCTCAGGTTTTCTGTATTTTATTTACATTACAACATATACATTTATTACATCCAGATGAATAAAAAAATGAACTAACTTTTTTCAAGGCAAACCAAAAGGATACTTTACACATTAGGTTCATTGTTTTCCATGTGTTCCACTCTGTCAGCATTTGAAGTTGACCATCTGACTTTTTAACTTGACCACAAAACAATGTCTCATGTTGAAGTCAACATTTGGGCAAATTTTTTTTCCTTAGTTTTGGGTATTGTAAAATTGATCTTAAATTTTTCTTTGAATGGCAAAAAAACATCTTTAAAAGTCCTAAATCTCACTCCCCTTAAGCTGTAGGGACCCTGATTCACGTGTTTGAGGTTTTTTTGTTGATGTGTTCATTTAAAATGATTATTTTTCGCCTGTTATTTCTCTGTTATAATGTCGTCTGCTAATGTGGTGTGAGATTGGATCCCAGAAAGAAAGGCCTCTGTTTGATGATGTTAAATCCTAAATGGAACTAAATCTTCACTTAGTGTGAGATGATAGGAGCTTTGAACTGTCAAATTCAACTGTATTTTGCATAACAGGTATTTATAATGAGGTGTCTTTAGGTCTTTATTCCTCATATGGAAACAAGAAATAAATGAAAAATGAATGAATTTATTACCTGTTTGAGCAGCACTTAATCAGCAGTGTTTCATGTGATCATGTTCACTGGTTTACAGTCTGTTTGTCAACTCCCAGTTTAATTTTTCGATTGAGGTTGGATTCCCCTTCACTCCCAATTTAATGACCATAGACTTTATTTTAATTTGGCTTGAAAACAATATTTGTGATGTGTACGTGTACAACAACATGCATGTGTTCATAAGTGTTTCAGATCCTTAAATAAACCCGAAATCATCTTAGTCTGAGCTCTAACAAAGACCTGGAGCTCCTCCTGCTGGATGATCAACTGTATTACAACTGAACTGAATCTGCATTTCTAATTAAATAATCTAACTAAAACCAACAAATATTTTCATTTTCCCCCCACACACTTCCTAAATTCCTTCTTGCTCTTCTCATCCATTTCCCTGCCTTCTCTCTTTAATGCCTACTCTCCTCCACTTTAGTCTTTATCTCCTTTCTTCAAAAAGAAAACAAAAAAAACGATCTGCAGAGGAACCCTAACACTGATCGACTTTCATGTCATGCTGGATTAAGGAAAACAAAAATAAACATTTGAAGCATAGACTTTATTTAGAGCAAAAACATAATGAAAATAAACATCTAAAACTCAGATTTCCCTTTTTGAGTTTCATTCCCGTCACAAATGCTTGTGGAGAAAGAAAGAAAAAAAATCTGTATTAAATCAGAGAACACATTAACAGTCCTGCAGCCGAGCTCTTCAACTGCAATCTTCTGTTTCTTTATGCTGCAGCTGTAAACGTTTCGCTGCTCCTTCTCTCGACAGTTTGTCGGCCTCCTCGTTGCCCTTATAGCCGGCGTGCCCTGGAATATGCATCTGGACAAAGAAGAGGAAGATAAAACATTTCAGAAGCTTGACAGGTCAGAAAAAAATATTTTCTTCGTCATCTTTTTTGTCTCTTCATGTTAGAGGGTTAACACTAATCAGATATTGGATGATGTGCTCTCCGGTGCCCTCTGACCTCTTTATGGTTGGTCGGATTTTTAAATTGCCAACAGTGTTGACATCAATTTTCAAGTCAAGTCAAAAAAGTCGTAATTTCATTTCAGAAACGCAGATTTGTCTGCTAATATGTCTGACTTGGCACTTATCAGTAAAGCAGAACCTGAAAAACCAAACATATACATGTTTGCCTCAAGTCAGATGAAGTCCGTTGTTCACGTTAATTAAACCTAAATGTGATGATTATAGTAGTCTTGATTCAACAGTCTGGAGCTGGTGATGTAAACCCTTGCCAGTCGTAAAAACAGAAATCTGTCTTCTATTTTATTGTCTTGTAATTTATGAGTGCCGTCCACATTTATTAAGTGAGAAGCCTGTTTATGTTATCTGTATAAGGAGGAAAATGGGCAACACTGCAACAAACGAAGGAACCCAGCTAAACCTTTTTGGGGTAGAATCTACATCTCATACTCTATAGAAACAACAAAAATAAATAACTTACAGAAAACATTTACCAGGTAAAAAACAAAAAAATAAAAAAAAAAACGCAAGTCAACCTGAGACCTACTCTTATGGTGGAAGAGCTCCAAGAGGTCAGCCCCTAAAAACATAGCCTGAATGATCCACTGGCAAACTGTGTGAGAAATAATCCTACTGAAAGGAACTCGAGCTTGAGAAAATGCACTCTGGCATCACATCAGCCTTATTTGTGACTGTAGCGCCCCTTGTGGCCATCTAAGCGTTGTGAGACTGGTGTGGCTTTCCAGGTGGTAGGTAGACAACGGGTGCTTTTCATTATGCTAACATCTCTCCTCACTTCCCATCTCTTCCTGGTGTCTTCTCCCAGCGAAGATATGAGAAAGACGCCTGTGTGAAACACCTGTTTCTACGCTCCTAGAGGTGCATCAGAGGGATTAGAAGGTCCTCCATGATGCACAAGGAGGAACGATTCCAGGTCACGGGTGAACAGAGGATGTGAGGAAGCATAATTTTGCATGATGAAAGGGACCCAAAGTCACCACCCCCTGGTAAGGAGCAATAGACAAACAAAAAAAAACAAAACCTACAACATCAGCACTGTACATAAAGGATGACAACACACAATCACCCACCAATAAGTCTAAAAACTTAGCTTTTTCTCATGGAGAAGTAAAATAACACACTACTCTTAAACTGCCCTTGAACACATCACATACATTGATCTAACAGTGTTGTCTTTCTTTGGCTCTTAAATCTATTTATTGGTGTAACATTGATTTAAAAATCCGTATGTTTAGCTGTCTTCAGGTTATGGAAATATAAGCAACAGGAGTAGAATACACTAGAATAAGCTCACAAAATAATACAAAATCAAAGCTGCAGGCTCACTGTCAAAAGATTTTTTTATCTACCAGAACATAAAAATCTGTAATATGAGTTTGTAAGAACATTTTTGTTTTCAGTGTAGGTGTAATGCAAAAGTTATGAAGCAGGCATGAACCACGCTGCTTTTCACACAACCCAAGTTACTTTCTAAATCATTGACTGGAATAAAGTGAAAGTAATGTGGTGATTATTTGACTTTTATTTTACAGTAACAACCCCCAACTCATGACTCTTCAATGAGTCTGGAATAAATTATTGATTGCAAGAAAGTAAGTACTGTACAGTGACACATCTGTACAGTAACGTCAGGCTGATATTTACCCAGACAACCTCCAGCTCTGCGTTCAGTTTGTCCAGCTTCATAAATTCATCTTTGTTTATGACCGCACCTCCAGATTTCAACTGCCAGCCGTTCAGCTTCCATTTCTTCACCCAGTTGTTCACACCTGCAGGAAAAAAAAAACAACACAGATCTCACAGCAAACTCTTCAAGGTCCTAGATTGTGAAATTCAAAACCCAGAACCTGTCACATATTGGACATGAACATGACTTTAATATCAGAGTGAAATGCTTGAGATCTCTTTAAGGTAACTCACCATTGATTGTAAACATGCTGTCAGTGTAGAGGACCAACTTCTTTATGTTCTTCTCTTTGGCTTGCTCCAGTGCTCTGCAGGCTGCCTGGTTCACACACACAAACAGTGGAAAGATAGTAAGTCAACCTTGTTAAAACTGTTAACACACTGTTATATTTATGTTGGTGCATGACAGCAAAATGTTTCAAAAAAATGATTGTACATGCTGTACCAGTATTTCTGCACGCTGGTTGGTTTGTCTTCCCTGCAGACGCTCTGCGACATTTCTGCAGGAATGGAGCGATGAACGCAACTAAATGAATGGATCTACTGATCTCATTTTTTGTAATATTTAATATTTTTATTATGAAGAACAGATTAAAAGCTTGTGTGTGTGTGTGTGTGTGTGTGTGTGTGTTTTCTCACAGTGGGTGGTCGTGACCCCAGTACACTCCAATGCCAGCTTTGGCGCCCTTCTGTCCATTGGCTGAGCAGCAACCGTCAGTGTAAACAACCACAGCATCACCTGGGCAGAGGATGAAGTGACACTTAAGTGAGTTCAAGTTGATTTAATCTCCCTTTACCTCCATTCCAGCACAGTGTGTGTGTTAACAGGCAGCTTAAAAAATAACAGCTAACATACTATCTACACAAGATTATGCAAAGATGCCACATTTCAAATTCATAATCAGAATTTATATTTCACATTTATCTCATTCCCACAAATATCTGACCATCTTACCCATGTATGTGAATTGGTCTGTGCTTTCTGAAGACAAGCTTTCTGACTCTTTCACTCGTTTGGGTTGTGACTCAGTGTCCTTGTCCGAGTGACATCTCTTCTTACCAAGAGGGATGTACTCCAGAGGCTCAGGGCCTCTTTTAGGAAGCAGAGTGGCAGCAGACTCCACACTCTGAGCCCCTGAGAGTAAATAACACATTTGTTTTTTTAGCTTAAAAGTAAATATTTGCAAAGAGCAGTTTTAGTTATTATATACTAATATTTTGCCATGATCCAGAACCATATACTATGTGTATAAATGTTTATGTCCTCCATGGCTATCTCCAAGAAATCTGACAGCAGAAAATTTAGCAGTGGAAAAGCTTCATGTTGGTCTGAACCAGCTTACCTGTCTCCTCTGGAACTGCAGAAGATTCGACTCCTCTGAAGAATGCCCAGGCATCTTTTTCTGATGCAAACTTTTTAAAAATGGCAGCTGGAAATTTGTCCACCTGGCTCTTACATTCATCCCTAAATAACAGTTTTCAAAAATATGAACAGGAATCTTAAATGTCTTTCCAAACTTTATATATGATCTACTTGGTAGTGTCTCCATCAGATGCATACTCTGATGGACATTTTAATCGTGCAAATATTGTGAGGTGATCACAGTGCCATGGCTGTTTAATCTGCACATCTTTTCATATCTTTACGTTTGGTGGACCAAACCTCAAATAAAAATCAGGCAATTTTACATGCTGTACATGCTTGTTCCCCAGCAGAATAACAGGACACATCTTTTGCAGATCATTGAGGTTTTCTGATAAATTTGGCATGTCGACAAATCAAGTCCTTTGGGTGGTTTAACGTTTCTCTGCAACGCCCAGTGGTGTGTTTTGATGGAGAAGATAAAATATCATTAAAGTAAGCGGTTGATCGTGTATCATTTTCAAGCCGAATTGAAGAGTTGATTGTTGTGATTACAAAATACTTAGAAGCACATATCTAATAATCACCTAGCTGTTTTACTGTTAGTTAAATGCCAAGGAGACACTGAACCACCAGATATCTGAATAGGGTTTGGCTAGCACCTCCACTCACACAAGGAAAGGCTCTCTGAGGGATGCATGGCCTTGGTTTTCTTACAGACAGGTGTTCTGATATTAAGATGGAAATATTCTCACCATGAACTATAGACTCCTGGTTTGAATCCTTTCTGTACAGCGTAGAAAAACTTGCCCTTCGCCATGTCCTCTACGGCGCTGCAAACGGTCCTGCGTAACGTTACTGCTCTGAAAAGACCAGTCAGTCTGAACATCACAAACTGCCGAGAAACTTCCGTGAGATTGCCGACATCGTGGTGTTAACTCAAAACACTATGAAACATCGTTAGATGTGAGTGATCAATGCGTGTTTTTCTCGTGAAACCGCAAAAAATGTATCATTGAGCAGCAGGGTAACTTCGAGGATGCCCAAACTATCGTTAGCGAGATACCTGATTAGCTAGTTTGCTTGCTAAAATGACGAAAAACAAACACAAACGCGGAAAATATTCCTAATAAAAATGGCAAGAGTATAACCTCTGCTGCCGTCTTCAAATGCCGGGGTAAACGGAGTTAAAAGTTTGTTTTAAGCCTGAAAAGTGCAAGAAAAAAGAAAGACGTGTAAAAGTAACGTTAACGCCGGAAATTCTCACGAAACTCTCGCGATGTTCTCGTTTTCCCTTTCGATTGGGCTCTTGGACATATGGACAACCCTCGCGATAGTAAACGGGACACCGTGATTGGATTAATACAACTCTCGCGATGTTCCGGCCTCTTCCTTGGCCGTCGTTGACAGAGGTTAGTCGTGCTACTTTTAACAGGACTGGCTTTTCGACCTTAAAATGTGCTTTAACATAGTCTAGTTTTTGTGTAAATCCACTTCAAAGCAACTTAAGTCTCTGATACGTTAGATTATGTCGTTTGTGGCGACGGATGGCTGTTTTACACGACAGAATAAAGCACAGTAGTGAAGCCCCGTTGAATGGTGTTCTTGTATCGGGGAGCAGTTAGCAGGCCGTGCATGTGTTCAGATGGTAGTCAAATTATACCGGAGAAGATAATAAACTGAATCATAAAACTCTCGCTGTCAGTAGCTGAGTGTGAAACAAAGCAACTTGTATATTTTTGCCTCTTTAAACTCTTCAGCTAAAGTGTTACACCGGTAAATGGCTGTTATATTAGCTAGCTAGCGCTCCCTCTCACCTAGCTGTAACTTATTCTAGCAAACGAGCACTTAGTCTTAGCGGACTGAGAGCCTAGTTCTTGAAGGTTGATTATTTTTTTTCTGTGGTTAATCAGTTTTGCCCCAAATTGTTCTCTAAATCGGCTATTTTCCAGACTTACCTTGCTGCTCCGTGTTAGCATTGGTTAGCCTAGCCTGGTCTAAAGGAGCTCTGTCACGGTTTATGTCAGTCAAGTGTGTAGTGTTATGTATGCACATATAACCCAACATGTCTTCATTTCTCTCCGCAGAGACAAAGGCCATGTTCAGTACCAGCGCCAAAATAGTGAAGCCTAATGGCGAAAAGCCAGACGAGTTTGAGTCTGGGATCTCCCAGGTAAGACCATTAGGTTTCAGATCATCAAATCACGTGTTGACTCTGTAGTTAATGCCAGACTGCATGTGTGTGTGCTGCTCAGACCAAAGTGAATATTGTTTGACATACACGTCAACCTGAAGATGAAATGTTGAGGCAAAGTTCTTGAAAGTTTGACAAATTGACATGTTTTCTGGGTCAACAAGGTTAAATTTTAAGACCTCATCCAGAAATACTTAGTGCCATGTAAGTGATACTTGTGCTTCTAAATCCAGTTTATTTTAAAATATTGTATGCATCATTTGTCACATGGATTCATACAAGGTACAGTTCCAGTGAAATGCAATCATGTCAGCTCCATCAACTTATGCACTGTAATTTAGCCTTTTTTTTCTTTCTTTTTTTTTTTTTTTTTGCCTTCTCTGACTTTTTGGGCTGCTGTTTTATTATTGTCAGTGTTTTCAGACAGCCTGCAGTGCATGTGTTTACAGCATCCTGGATGGTTCTGGACATTATGGTTCTGGTTAGGAAATGATGTGACTGTAGTTTTGGATAAAGCTGCCTGTGTGACACCACAGAGTCTGTGAATTTACTGATGTGGAAGGTAGTGTCCTTGAAGTGTCCATCTTTGCCCTCACTGCGAAGATTTGCGATAGTTCATTTACATACCTCAACAAGACGGCCACATGGTCACTTCTCCCGAAACATGGGCAGCGCCACTGCTGTATGGCACATTGAATGATCCAGAGTGTTTGTTCCCTTCGTACTGCAGGCGAGGCAGGAACAGGACAGTCCCTTTGTCAGATTGACTATTAGGTAAAGAGTCACCTAGTTGACTGGCGCTGGCCTTCTTTTTGGCTAAGTTTTGGTGTATCATGTCTGTTGAAATCTGTCTGGCATGGAGGCCTTACAGTTTCATATCCAACACCTGTACTGTAAAGAGCAGGATGGTAATTTGGCGATGACTGTCTTTTACATCTTTTCCTTGATTTTGACATTTGCGAACTTTGTCCTTGCTTGCAAACACAAGTCAGCAGGAGGGTTTATAGACAGGTGGGTTGATTCCTCATCCTGATCAGTGATTTGCAGCCAAACACCTCCATCCAATACCAGCCACATAAAGAACCACTGAGAAAAACACTTGCAAAATGGACATAAGAGCCTCAAGTTTAGAGCTGTCAGAGAGGTGACTGGATATATCTGTGTCTAAATAAAAATATAAAGAATAAACATTTTGGTCCAACAACTGAAGTTTCCAAAGATAGAAACATTTCTGTGTGTTCCTGCAGGCTCTGCTCGAGCTGGAGATGAACTCTGACTTGAAGGCTCAGCTGAGAGAGCTGAACATCACTGCAGCAAAGGTAAGAGAACATCATGTTGGATTTTAAAGTTCATAAAGAGCTAACAATCTTAACTGCAGTGCTGTTTTTGCTACTGCTCGCGTTCATTTTAAATCTATGTGTCTCTTAAATGCTGAAATGAGATCTAATCCGACGTGGACACCCAGCGAGGTTGCTCTCCTGGCTCTGTCCTGGTGGCGTATGGGAGCGTAGCTCTCGAGCTGAGACGTACAGTCCCGTTCCACAACGTCAGAAAGCAAGCTCTGTCCCCGGCTGCTGGTCGGTGAGGACGGGCGTCCTGCATATTCCTACATCTTCCCAGAGTCCCTTTGGGGCCGTTACTGGGGAGCTAAACCATGCAGTGCACAAACTCTGTCTCAGAAAGTAGAACTCTTCACTCAGTGAATTAACTTGGTTTTGAGCTTCACTTTAACTGATTCTTAAGTATTTTTTTGTGGAGTTTGTCTACTAATGGTCTGTATTTCTGCTGAAGTTGGCTAAATAGTCCAACAGAGTCTATTAAATTGTCATTTATGACTCAATAAATGAAAGAGAAATGAAAAAAATAAGAATATTTGATGCCTTCAGCTTCCTAAAAATGCAAAGATGTTAATCATCTTTTTCATTATAAGGTGGTGTTTTTGCTTTCTGTCCTGAAACTGAAGTGAAGACTTGATACTGAGCTCTAGTGACTTGTCTTTGTGATGACATTTTATTAAAGTGGGGGGAAAAAACAGTAAAATCTGTTTAAGGTCTTAGCATCAGCCTTGAAGCAATTTCACCAAGACAAGCAACGTAGTCGTGATAATTCATACCTTCAGTCATGAATTTGAGAAAACATTCATTATGTTTTGTCAAATCAGTTTACTGTGTATAAAAATGTTACTGAGGGGATGTTTGTGTTTTGTTGTCTTACAGGTTGAGACTTTCGCTGGTGTCTACAAGAAACTCACAGGCAAAGACGTCGTGTTCGAATTCCCAGAATTCCAGCTGTAAATGCAGATGGCAAAATAAATTTGTTTACTGTCACTGTTGCTGATGGTTGTCTTTCTATTCTTGAAGAGAAAGAGGAGGTGTTTTCTTTCCTCTGGTGCCCTCCTCAGGCCAAACTTGAGACTTTTCCCCCACCTCTCGAAAAAGTGTAATTCCTGTTTAAGAGTAGTTTTATGGCGTGTCATACATCCACATCATGAGGTTCATTCTTTTTAGAGTTGGGGGATAAACTAAATTAAAACTTGTATTGTCCTTGTAAGGTAGTTGAACTCTTCGCACAGTCTGTTCACACAAATTCTGCAGATTTTTTTTCCCCCCAGACACCAGAACAACTTGAGACGATAACAAAAAGAGCCCAAACGTGCATGATTTTATCTGAGTTGTGAACCCTGCTGCTGTTAGTGTCATTGCATTCCCTTTTATACAAAAGTTTCCCTGCGCCTGGTGTCACATCCAAATATCCGTGCACACTGAACCAGCACTTCTGTCAGAGTGTCGTAAAGTGATAAAGGGGTGGATTTGTAGTGTGGATAGTGATAAAATGTACATCAAGGTGTACTCCAATTGAAATTAAGCACAATTATCTGCTCTAGTTTCCATAATAAACATGACTTTGATAATCGGCTGATTGAAAGACGTCTAAACGTTCAAGCTAAAACTGGAAAAAAATAATTGATACAAACGTTTGTCTAGGTTACATAACTTCACTTTAGTTTATTAGCACCAGATTATGTTTAATTTTTTAAAACATTTTATTTGGTTTCTCTTCTCGGCAACAGTCATACAGTCATCTTTAGTAAAGTGCTTTAACAGAGTGAGATTTCTCTTCAGTTTTTTTACAATGTAGACTCAAAAAAGACTTATTTAAACAAAAGAAGGGCCTTCTTCAAAATGTACTCAAATGTAGTTTTCTGAAGCCTGACTAAAGAGGTAATTCTTCCTATACAAATATTTCATGAATCATATCATAAACTCTGTAAACTGTAACTTTTTCAAAGGCCACAAGCCTCAGAAAGTTGTGAACTGCAGAGTTGAGTTATGGTGAAAGATACCACCCCCCCCCCCTTTTTTCTGTTTTAAATCAGTGATTTGCTCAGTTAAATGATTTGAATTTAACGTTAGATGGATTACTTTGGTCACAGTCATAGTTGCTATAGCTCCACTTATAGGACAAACGTAACATTTCTATAGCTCTGCATGTTGCCTCTTCTGTCCAACACTTTCAGATAGTTAAGTACAATATTTAATGGAATATCTGTTGAGTGTTTTCACTCGTAGTGTATGTTTTTCCTCTCAGCCAGCACAGTTAAGAGGTTGAATTGCTCTTCCCATGGGAAATGTCTGCCGACCCTAAATTTGCCCAACAAGCCAACACCCACCCAGCACACATGAGAAAGCTGCTCAGCAGATGAGAGCTGTGATTAAAGGCTGAAGGAGGCATGTTTTTAATGTGATAATCTGCCATGAGAAGGCTTTGTTCCACACAGAGGAGATCGGACTGGATAAATACCGCACAAACATTAGTTTATTGGTCTTTGCATGCAATAAAAATGGTGTAATGAAAGCTTGTTGCTAATTTGCTCTGTCATGCCATAGTCTGAAAGACATTTGTCTGTGTATTATGTTCCAACATGTTCTGAATTTGCATGTTTAAATCTTATGAAGTTAAATAAGTCTCACATCATAATGTATACAAAACTGAAGGCCCTTTTATTTTAGCAACTTAGGAAATATTGCACAAGTTGCAAGAAATTAGTAGATTTAGAAAATTCTTCTTTAAATGGCTTTGGAAAAATGTTGAGAAAAAAATGAAAAAAAAACACCTAGATAAAAACTATAATTGTGATAATGTATTTAAAATTATGATACGGAATTATTATATTTTTTAAGTACTTTTTCCAGGTCATTTCCCTTTTAAAACTTTTAACCAATTTGAAGTAATATCCTTGTATTTTCGACCAGTTTCTCGCTAATTTTGGGGGTAATTTCTTCTTTCGTTGCTCATTGCCTTCCTCCCACGTTTTTGACAATCAAGCCAATTTGCTCCGATTTCAAATGATTAAACCACAAAAGCTACAACAATAACATCATCATCGTCACTTTTAAATCTCACCCAATAGTTCTAATGTTCCGACCTTCCCACAGCGCCTGAAGGCAGCATTATCATGCTCTTCTGTGATTGGAGGAGACTGCAGAGGGGCGTGACTAAAACCCTTAGTTTAGTAACCCGACACCCGCCCCACGCGCGTGTGTACTGCTATGACTGTAAACTTTCTCCACGAGCTCAGTCAGTCGCGAGCGGCGAACCGTTGGGTCAGTAGTACCGCGTCTGTGTCTGAGCTTCAAAGTTAACTCCTCCGGTAATAATGTCCGTTTAACGGTTTAATTCGGTAGTTTGGAGGAACAACAGGTAAACTGGAAGCCGGTTGGAGAAATGGAGGCTGTGAGTAAGTGGAGCCCTCAACAAGTGGTGGACTGGATGCGAGGTAAGACTGACCTTACGTTATCTTATCAGGATCACGGTTAATGTTAGGAGAGCTAACGGTCCTGTTGTTAGCAGTTAGCCTTTAGGAGTTAAAAACGGCTAATTCAACCCTTTCTCCACCTGCTGCTTGATTTCGAGTCACTTTTATTGGCCAAATACGCATCAATGACATTATATTATTGTTGTTTATTGTACACATATAAAGAAATTAACTTTTTTTGTGGCATTGCTCGCGTGTAACTTACACAGAAGTACAGATTACAGTTTACAACAAGGACAACAGAAGCTGAACAAATAAAGTTAAAGAATCGACTTTTATGTATGTGAAGAAAAATCTGGGAAAATGGTTAATTGGTGTCTGCCTAAATAAATATAACAAGGACTGATAACCAAGAACAAAAATAAAAAACAAATAAAACGTGTTAACAAGTAAAGTGTACCATAAATTGTAAACAAATAGTGAAATCAATACGGAATGGTTACGCATGGACTGAATAATTTTGTGCAGTCTGTATGTCTTCGTGTTTATATTCTGTAAACATGGCGCGTCGGATTTTTATTGACATATTAAATATCAAAATTTAAAAAATGGTGCATTAAACCATTTAATGTAATTATTCATATGGTGATTTCCTTTGTTTTCAGAATTTTGTGGCTCAAATTAAAGTACTAATTAGTCATTTTGACCGTGAAAAAGTTGTGTTTGAATCGGCAAAGGAGACTTTTCAGTTGATTTTAATTGAAAGTACAGTCATGTTGTCCATGTATTAAAAGACTCATGAATCCATTGAACTTGAGCAGGTTGGATTTTGGATTTTGTTGGTGAAACCCATATGTTTTACATCACTGGTTTCGCCTTTATGTAGGATTTAGGGCTGGGTGTCCCTTGAAATGTCTGATACTACCACTAATTCAATACCCGAGTTTTGATACTGATATCTTCAACTTCGAGAAGTATAAACATGTTTTCTTGTAAACCATTGTACACCACTTTTTTCAAATGTTCATGTTGACTTAACAGGTGGAGTAGCACAAAAACTTTGCGAAGTAAAACTGCTATATAATTCAAATGTAAACCAGGAATAATCAAATAATAAAATTACACAAGATTAAGTATGTTAGACTGTATGTTGTGGTGGCCCAGGACAAGTTAATTGGGCTTGTGTTGGCTCAGTAACACGCTGCAGGTTGTTACCTTGTTTACCTTTTTTTACTAACTGTCATATTTCTGCTTGGTTGTTGAACTTGGTTGTTGAGTAGCAGCTGGATGGGATTTGCTCACAGAACGGAGCCAAGTATTCATTTTCATTACAGTGTGTCATTAAGCAATAAACAGGCCCGACCAGTTAACAGCTCAGCCATAAAATGTCAATCAGGCCCACAATCGTGGTATGATAAAGACCTGTTTTTAATTACCAGTAGGGTTGAACAAGCAGAAGCAGGAGACAAATCTGTAGTGATGCAGTGTGTGAGGCCACAGTTTGTGTCTGTTGCATGATGATCCTTGTTTTACATTATAATATTTTAGATTTTTGCAATCTTAAGAATGCTTCAACATACAAGTAAAACATAGAAAGAATGGCTTGTAATTACTGCACCTGCACAGGATTCCTATTCCTATTCAGGACTGAAAAACTTATCATTGCCCTAAATATGTGTATACTCAAATCAAGATGTGCAGAAATAGGGCTTTAGTGTTGGTACAGTCTAACATGCATCATGAGTAACATATTTTATGTTTTGATTTTTTTTGCTGTTTTTTTTTTTTTTTTTTTTTTTCAAAAGCCTGGTATGCCTTAAATTTTATTCTCTTGCTTTTGTGGCTTTATGCAATATTTGTACAAGTTGAATTAATAATTGTGAGAAAGTGTTCGGCCATTCAGCCAAGCTTGGCTCCCTAAAGCACAAACACACACCTACGTGCACACACATACATACCAATACACATGTCATTTAGCAGCACAGACAATGCAGAGCTGAGTGTAATAAAGACCCAGACAATACCAGCTATTGACAAAAATCGCCCTCCTGCTGTGTGGAAGGTCAAGAGGTCATGGTGACACTTTCCTGTGGCAGCGCTGCCATTTAATCAGACCTGACTTTTGTTCTGCATAAAAGGGGTGACAAACACAGGGGTCAGTCACATGACCTGGATGGCCCAATTAAACTTCTTCCCTCCCCGTATCCTGTCACTCTCTCAAAAACATGAAAAATAGAGAATACCACCAGATTTAAACAGTCGATCCCCTCAACACAGACTAGTAGGTAACAGTTGCATTTATTTTAGATTCTGCACTGGTAAAATGTGTTCTTTGCTGTTATGGTTCATAAACTTGAAAGTGGAAGTTGTATTCAGCATGCTTAGATAATTATACTTAGTGGTTGACAGATATTTGTTTTTTTTGGGCCGATACAAATACCGATTACTTGTACTCAATGCAACCAAAAACCCCCATTTGCATTTACAATAAAAATGAAAATATATACAAAAACTTAGAATTTGGAATATAATAACTTCAGCACAAAGTTTTGTTTAAATGCCTTTGGTAAATGTTTTATAAAAACTGAAACTTTCAACATAATATAGAGTAAGTTCCCTGCATTTTTTTATACAGTTCAGTGAAAATAAAAATGAATTAATAAAAATTACCCCCCTGGGGTTTTACAAAGTAAAAGTTCCTCCCATGCTGACACTTTCTCTGGTGGCCTTCCCTGGTGTTGGTTGAGTGTAATACGCGCACTTTTTCATTTGTGAATTTTATTGGCGATCATTAAAATAAAACGCTGACACAGATAATCAGCAAAATGCCAAATATCGGCCCCAAAAATCAGCCAGGCCAATAATCTGTTGACCCGTATATACTGTTGATAAAATGACTTAATATGATCAGCAAAGTGATAAGCAGACTAGTCTTTGTCATTGAACTGAATCCTGTTGTAGTATTTACAGTGTAACTACAGAGCAGATTGCTGCCTCTGGCTATAGGCGGCAAGGGTGTGTGTGGTGTGTATCTGTGTGCGTGTGTTTACTTCCATCATACAACTCAAGCAACAGGTTCTTTTAGTGGGAGGTTCATACAGTCTCATTTAAATCCTCCTGTTTGATCTGGAGTTGGTTCCCACAGGCCGGCTGTCACAGAGCCGCTCCAGCTGACCACAAATGCTTCAAAATTCCTGGAATAACCCTGGAATATCACAGCAGATGCAAGGATTGTCAGGGAATGTCATGAAATCTTTGGTGGAAGTCAGGCAAATGGGTCAACTTCATAATTCTGCCAGTACAAAGCATGCTCACATCTGGTGTACTGAATGAAATAAAGTGTTAATTATCAAGAATAATTATGAAAAGATTTGTTTTCATGGTCAGGATCTCCTGGAAAAGTCTTAAAAATACTTTCTGATCACCAAACCAGTGCTAGTGCTTCTTCTTGTCATACTTTACATTTTTTTATTCAAACTGTCATTAAAAAGTCTTAAATTTTGAGTAAAGCACTAAAAATCTCACAGAGACTCAGATGTTCAGTATTGCGCAGTCAAACACCTTTGCTCCTTGTGGACGTGATGAATAAACAACTCAAAAATATGAAATAGTCAGTCAAATTACCGACAGTTGCAAGGGGTTCCTATTGACTTGACATTTTGACATGTCTGTTTTGCACAATGTGATTGGATGATGACTTTATTTGCTGTGCTAAAGCTCAGAAAAAATTGGTCCCGAGAAAAATTTATGTCGCTTTTTTGCCACGCAAGTATTCACAAAATCAAAAAAAGCTTTAACAATTTTTGACGTACATATTAATGGCACAAAAAACACCACCTGTGGGCTTTAAGGCCAGTTATCATTTGAAATATTTCCAAGGCTGTTGCCAATTCAATTTAAAGTATTATGCATAACAAAAATATTCCAAAGCTAAATTAAATACATTTTAAATAAATAAAATCCCAAATTTACTAATTTCCTGCTTTAGATCTTGTAATATATAATCAAAGTATCTGATAGAGCATTCACTGCCAGCTTTTGATACTTGACAGTTTCTCAATTTTTTGGACGCATTACAGCCCACTTTGTAGCTCTGAGATCAGTGTGAGTCTCTGTGTGGCAGTTTTTAATTGTCCGTGTGTTAGTGAAGCAAACTGATCAGACAGCTGTAGCTCCGAGGTAAACACATACATCTCAGGGATGAAGCTCGGCGTGTTCAGACAAAACCACATACCTGTCTGCTCATCTGGCAGGTGCAGTCACACGTCACAATGTAAATGATGACAGGCGGGTTGGAGAAAAAGAGGCTGAATAAACAAGATGACACATCCAGCTCTGTTTATGAAGGGATGTGTAGAAATAAAGCCAATAAACGAGAAGACACATGGGAAGAATTTACCTGCTGAGGGGACCTTGCGTCCAGAGAGTTGGCTGTATTGTTATATACAGTTAGATCAATCACAATTAAGTTGGGATTTCGTTTAGTTGAAGTTGAACTGGGTAGAGTCAGTATTATTGGCCAATATTATCAGAACTGAAATGCCAAAGACGTAATTAGGAAAATATGTCACTAGCCCACTATTTGTGATACTTTTCAAAGATTTTTAACACTAAAACAAATCTCAAAAGCTATCTTGGGCCATGACCTTGATTTCCACCAAATTCGATGACTTTTGTTTAATCTATATGAAATATTTTGCTATCAAACAACTGAAAAGACAATGTTTAACAAAGCTAACAAGACTTTTTGTTTGCATAGGTGTAGATTTTTGGGGGTACTTGGGATACATGTCCCCCTCAGTATTTAAAATGTGCATTTGTTCACCTCAATATGATGTAGCAGAGGACTTTATTTTTGATAAAATTAAAGACATTACACTATAATTTGCAGAAACGGCACTAATTGGGGTATACAGATTCACCAGAATTTGGGAAATTGGAAGTGTTTTTATCTGATGGACCACCAAACCCCCTGTTTCCCCCTGACCTACACCCTTCGATGCTTATAACATTTCTCAAATCTCTGGTCACCTCTGTGTTTTTAAAATCCACTTTTCCACAGTTTCTGAAATAAGATTTTTATCTTGCACTTGACTCTTTGACCTTCCTGTTCCTCCCTACTGATGTTTAGCCAAAATTGGTTGTTATTTCTAAACATTGTGTACAGCCAAAGCCCAGCGTCATTGTGCTTTTAGTGTGAAGAATTTGATCTAACAAAGTGTTTCCTGTCTGGTCCCAGAAGAAAGGAAGGTCACATGTCTGAGGGACTTACAGTCATATTTAATTACCTTTATTAAACAATGTGCATTTGAATAGCTGCAAAGAGGCTTGTACAGCTGGAAGTATCTGTTATCTTTAATCTGTATTTATCACTGAACCTCCCCATCATAAACTATGAAATTAATTGTTTTACAATCCCAGTTCCCCCAATAATAATCTTGATGATTAAACAAATAAGAGCAATTTCAAGGGTGTGATCACATCTCCAGCTGGTTTCAGTCATAGACAGTCATCAGGCACCAAACTCACAACATCAAACATCTGATTACTTATGATAGGCGAATATCTATCATGAGTAATCAGAGCTCGAAGTGAAGTCTGACCAGCAGTTAAAAGTCCCCAAATATAAAACAAAAATATATATAAAAAGCCTGATATAAAAAAGATCTCATGTTCTTCTTCTACACATAGTCCTTTGTTTTTTTTGACTGCTGTTTTTTTCTCGTAATATTATGAGTAAGAAAGCATAGTAAGCATACCTTCTCTTCTGTATGCACCTGTGTGCAGGTGTGCTGTTAAAACTCATCAGCTGGAACGAATCCAGATCAGCAGCACTTCATCCTGTAAGACAAGATAACAGAAACTCTTTTGGCTTTGCTCTGAGAGGCACGTGATGAGGTTCCCATCGGATCATGATGGCTGTTGTTTGTTCAGTGGGAGGAGAACATCTCTCACCTGAGAACGTCATTGTCAGCGTCATTATGGCTTGATGTAGTTCAGCAAGTAGAGCAAGGCACTAACAAGGCAAACACTAACACTGCCAGAGCTGGATGTTAAACTCTCACTCGGAACATTAAGATGGTGGAGATTTGAGGTCCCAACTGGGTTTGCTTAGCTCCTATCCACGCTCTCTTATGTTTCTTTCTGGAGTGTTTACACCACTTTCAGTGGTATTTGGAACCTTAATCCTTTAAAATCTGGTCAAATTGGATGCATTTCTTTTAAAAACGTGAGTGGCTTAAACAGGAACAAACCAAAAATTAGCAAGTATTAGTAAAAAATGCAAGGAAATTACTTGAAAGAGAGGAAAATAAAAAGAAAAAACAGAAGAAAATGAACTTATGAAGAAAGTAAAACAAAATTTGATTATATTTTTTTTCATATAGGTTTTGGATAATAACTAAAAAATCCTCCCCAGATAGTTTTCAGGTCATTTCCTTGTCACCTTTTTCACATTTTCGGAAAATTGCAGGACATTTCTTGCCAAGTTACTCATTGCAAAGAAAACAAACCAATTTTGTCATGTTTCAGGGGTTTAAATGTTTGTAAAAGGCATCTGAAAGCAGCACAAAAAATAAAAAGGGGAAAAGGATGTTGATCCAGATTTTAAAGGGTTAAAGTGAAACCGACACCAATATGTACATTTTAAGCACTCTAAGTTGTGTAACATGACACCAGCTACAAGTTTGTAGTCAACTTCAAACTTTGTTAAATACACCCTGCACAATGTCACATTACAGACTGTATGGGCTGTAGCTGCTGCAGTAATGGGCCAATTACATGTTGCATTAAATCAAAGCATGCTTGTGGTTATTGACTGCGAGTCACAAAATTAGTTGTTTTTTCTAGATCTCGGCAGGTGTCGTTTGACAGGAGAAGTTCCAGTACTACTTGGTGCTGGTTTATTTCACTCAATACTTTCAGGTATCAAGTACTGATACCCAGCCCTTCCACCAGTATTGTATGTAAAAATGGACGGGATTACAGATTCTCCTGATAAGTCAAATTTTTTTCTTCTCTTTCTATTGGTCTCCCACCCAACATTTTCACTGAGGGTGAATCAGAGGAAGCATCCACATTCTCTTCACTGGGGGCCTCTTCCTGCCTTTCTCCCCATTTGTGAGCTACACTGGCGTCATTCTCTACAGGAATGAGTGTGAACGTGGCTCTGGTTACTCTCACTCCTGTAGAGCTGAAACAGTTAGTCTATTTATGTACTGAAGATTTCCACATTGATTAGTCAGTCAACTGCAAAAAAATGCCATCTATGATCCAGTTGTTGTGAGAACTGACTGAAAATAATTGTTAGTTGCAGCCCATATACAGTAATTAATCAGGTATAAAAGTACACTGATAAAAGTAATGCAGGCATAATAACTATAATAAGAAATTATCCTGGACTAAGGCTGGAACTGTACCTTTTTTGTCAGTGTTTCTGTAAATTATTATTGGATTTACTGACAGACTGCTATGAATAGACGTCTTAAAATATATTATTAAAAAAAAACGCCTTAATGTATTATCTTGTAATTATATTAAACCAAGAAGCACTTATTATTTCTAAATAAGATCATACGTTTACGTTCCATGTTCCCGCTGTCTGGCAGACATACAGTAGTGGATTCTGAGGGAACAGAGCTGTGTTAGTCAGTCATGTAATCAGCCTTTTTAATGGATTCTAGGAAAGCAGATTTGGAGATTTATTCAAGTTACGTCAAAGCTAACTACTCCCACAACCTGAACGTCATGAATGACGATAAATAATGATTAAAACCTGCAATACAGGTCTCCATGACATAACAATAATGATGTAACAGGTTAATGTGTTCCCACAAACAAAGTCCCCTCATTTTATTGCTTTTGGACAGGTTCCCACAAAGTTTCTTAGAGACATTCGTGATCCCCAGAGGGTAGATATCTTTGACTTTGTCATGACGTTGGCGAAAGCATGTCTTTTTATTTAGGGCCACCATCAGGTCAGCATTTCTACCTTTACTGCTTTTATGCTTTTGTACACTCATATGGTCTCCCATCTTTGTTGCAGTTTGAGCTGAGTTGTAATATCTAACACTGAAGTTTATGACAGGATACCCCTAAAACTAGCTGTTAACATGTTAAATAATGTAACATTAGCTTGCTAAATATTAGCATATTACCACATTAACAAAATACATGTTAAAGTTTGTTTGTGTTTCTTCCCCTCTTACCTTTCACAATAAAAGTCGGATACATAAACACTCCATCACTGCTTACCAGAGTAAACTTATGCACATGCTGAGGCTGTGGTGTTGAGCTGATCACTCTAATGAAATAATATCGCTCAGGGTTGGGAATTAGCACCAGCCACCAGCAAAAAAAAAAGTGGCTGCTAGATGCTGCAATCACAAGCCAAAAAAACAAAGATAATTTGTTGAGTGGCTGGTAGATTTTCCAGTCCACCAGCCACAGTGGCAGGTGCACAAAAGAAAGTTAATTTCCAAGCCTAACAAGCCTAATAAAATTTGCTCTGGCCTCTTGTTTGTATTCAGCATGATACATTATTATCTTGATGACATGTACTAAAACAAATTTATATGTGAAACAAAAAAGGCAATTTATTACTTGTAATATATAATCAAAGTATCTGATAGAGCATTCACTGCCAGCTTTTGATACTTGACAGTTTCTCAATTTTTTGAATGCATTACAGCCCACTTTGTAGCTCTCAGATCAGTGTGAGTCTCTGTGTGGCAGTTTTTAATTGTCTGTGTGTTAGTGAAGCAAACTGATCATCAAGTTAATTTCAGACATTACATTTTACAGCTTGTAGACTCCTGGTTTCCATTCTTTGTCGGTGCATCGCTACACTTCTTTGCATGTTATCACCACCAACAGTCTGCCAGTGAAAAAGCATTAAACAGGCGGGAGACTTGTGTACTGATGATAAATAAGAAAAAAATGCGATTAAAAAAAAACAAAACATTCAGGCCTCCCTCTACCTTGGCTTACCAGTTAGGCATAGGTTTTCATTTTGGCAGTGGGGACCTTTCATTCCAGCAGATCTGCACCAGTGTCGGGCTGTTACTGTTTAAAGTGAGCTCGGCTTTGCACACAGTGAACAGCACAATTCCTGTTTGTTTGATTTCATAAGACTTCTTAGCACAAATCTGCACAACGCTCAAGGAAATCCTTTTTCCTTTTGAACAGTGTTTGTTCAACAGTGTGTGTGTGTGTTACCCCCACTGCCTCGTACCAATAAGATGAATGGCCACTGTGTGTGTGTGTGTGTGTGTGTGTGTGTGTGTGTGTGTGTGTGTGTGTGAGAGAGAGAGAGAGAGAGATATAGTGTAGTTTGACAGAGGCCAAGTGAAGCTATGAATAGTCTCTGTGCTCTTTTGCCACTTTTCCTCTCCACCCTTGTCCTGTTGTGATGGAGGTGGGGTAAATATTTCTTTTGTTGCCCCCAGCTGGGGAGTGTCAGGTCCGAACTCCGTCTTTGTGCTTCAACAAGACAACACGTGCCATTTGTTGTAATTAACAAGCAACAGGGACAGTTTCACAAGGCAGAGTAATGGTTCTTTTTAGTTTAGTAGAAGCAGCCCTGGCTTGGTACTTTTTCCACATTTCTGCTTTAACAGATATGAACATCTTTCAGATTTTCACTTCAACCCAATCGCCGAAAAAAGTGATGTATTGGCTTAAAATACCTGGTATGGGGGGCACAATCCCGGCAGGAAAAGCAGCGATGTGTCCATGAAAAGCAGTGGCTTTCGTGCCACTAATCCAGTAGGAAAAGCAGCGATGTCTTGGTAAAAACAACCAATTTGGGGCGCCCGCTGAGTGGAGAGAGCAGGTGCCACATGTACAGAGGCTGTGTCGTCACTGCAGCGGCTGCGGGTTTGATTCTGGCCTCAGCCTTTTGCTGCATGCCGCCCCCTCTCTCTCTCTCCCCCTTTTACGCTAAGCTTCCCTATTTATAAGGCATAAAAGCCCCCAAAAATAATCTTGAAGAAAAAAAAAAAGCCCAACCACTTTTCGTACCCAAAAAACCTGCTGGACAAACAGTGACAGGTCGCTACAGAACACCCATATTTGTTGCCTTTAAAGTACCTGGAAACACAGCAATGGCTCAAAAAGTCCCAACCGATTTTGTTAGTCTCGAACAGTGGTCTGTTCATATTTAACATGACTGTAGAAATGTTGATATGATAAGTAAGAAACAATACGAAATGCATGCATGCAAATGTAACATATTCATGTTTTTCAGAAACATGAATACCTTATGAAGCATTTTCTTCTGGGTGTTTCCTTTCAGAGATAAAGACGTTTGTATTTCAAAGTGGGAGTTCTTGTCAAAGCACTGTGTAAAACGAGGCTGAACGTCTTGTTTGTTTTGATCTTTCTGACAAATGATTAACAGGACTGTTTATGAGCAGCTGGAGTTTCACCTGCAGCTCTTTTTTACCGACTTCCTCACGTGTTTGACTGCAGCTGGATGGGCTAACCTGCTTTATTATCAGCATGCCTTATAAATACTATGAGTGACTGTCAGGCAAGGAATTTAGGAGACAGATTAAACTGTGACCCTGTCAACAAACCAGGTTATTGAAAGACAAGATTAAAGTTTTAGGAGCATGCATCAGACTTTTTCAATGAATTAATCTAAAAAAGGTTTAGAAAATTTATTTGAGAGTGACAACTGTTATCTGGTTATAAGGTTATCTCTTTTTGGTTGATATTAGATATAGGTCATTCAGTTTCAGATCAGATGGAGGTTTTGTTTGCATTTCAGAGTTTGTTCAAAATTTATGCAAGTCATGTGACACCAAAAAACAGATAATTTGCCCCCGGAAACATGGTCATTTTTGGCTTCCTAAAAATAGCATCCTTGACCGTGAGCCATTATATTTTCAGCAGAAAATATGGAAATGTCCATGTACTTTTGGGGACTGTCTGGGCCCCTATAATCACCCATTTCTACACTTCAATGAAAAATATCTGGTTGGTAAAGTCTGCGCATTAGCTGAGCAAAGCTGTGACTAGCTGTGTCTAATGGGTTTCGAGGTGAACTGGCGGTTTTGTCGTTGTAGTAAGAAGTAAAACTTTCCCACCCTGAGCTGCTGCTGCTGCCTGTCAGTACACAGAGAGTTTCCCAGCAGCAGCAGCAGCTGACTGACAGGGGGACAGGGGCCCAGAGTCATCCACAAATATAAGACCGGTCAGAGAGAGAACACAAATGGAGAAATAAACTTTTGTTACATCTGTGACCAAAGTCAACTGTAGTGCTTCTGTAAATGCAGGGCAAAATATACCATCACAAAAGGTTCATTTAAAGTTATTTAAAGTTTAAAAATCTTCTTCCCTTTTCCTTCCCACAAGTTTCGTCAAATCAGACATTTCAGTTCTCATGGTATGAGGTATCATTAACTCAACAATTACTCATTTTCACAGGGAGACTAAGAGAAAGTTGTCAATGTTAAAGAGGTTCTGTGCACTTTTGTCAGTCTCTGCTTTGCTTTCATGTCAGATTTATTCTGTCAACAAACAGGTTGGTTTCAAAGTGCTTTACAAAGAGCAAAGATTAAAACGGACTGAACTCTGCTGTGACCTCACAGGTGATTAGATTAAGATTCATGGTAAATCAGAAAAAGTTGGCAATGGTTATGCTGCCTAATATAAGTATTGTTGAAAGCTGAAGATGAAAAAGAATGGTGGATTCGGCAAATTGGAGAAGGGAGCGGTTTTCTGCTGGGAGTAATGCAGTAAAAGTAGTAATGGCTGCAAATACTGGGACATTTAAGCAGAAAAAGTCATAAACCTGACAGAGGAACCAGAACTTAACTTTTAGCTTCTGAAATAATTAGGGATGTAACCATGCATTGGGAGACAGTTAAAAATCGATAAAAAATATGTGAGATTCAAATTGGTGAAACGAAAAAAATGAACCCGCGATACCTGCGGTGTGATCTACTTTTGACTTGCTCGAAGCATTACGTTCAGTATCCTGTGCATCCTACGTCATGTCAAGACTAGAGACAGCTCGCCAACATTGCTAAAGATGCTATAACGACGGAAGCACATGTAGATGCAGCAGCCAGGAGCTCCTCAAATCCTTGCTACTTTTTTGCTAGATTTTACTATTTTTTCAACTCCATGGCCCCTTCTGCTGAAGCACAACTTTCTATGTTAGAGAAGCACTTATAAACATCGGGTAAGTTGTGTGGGGTTTGGACTGAATGCAGCAGACCGCGAGAGGATCTGCACCAACGGCATACGCCGAGCAGACAGTCAGACCAGTCGGGAGAAACCAAGCAGAAAGCACCTGACGAAGCGAGGGAGGAGAGCCAGCATCAGGGCGAGGCTGTCCTCACTTGAACCGAGAGCTGTTCCTCTACCAAGCCTTCTTCTGGCTGATATCCGGTCACAGGAGAATAAAGTGGATGAGATGCAACTGAGGCTCACTTAGCAACAGGTAATCAGAGACTGCTCTGTGCACATCTTCACAGAGACGTGGGCTGACCTTGTTTGCAGCCAAAAGGACTCAAGACTCAAATTCAAAAAATGCACTGCAAGAATTGAGTGATGCCACCAGCAGCAACATGTCCAAGCAACTGGATAGAATTTTCATAGTAGCTGCTGATTTTAATCAACTCATCTGTCAACTACAAAGATGTAGCAGGATCAAGGACAAATTTAATTTTGACTAATAAATCTGCCTTCAAGCTATGCTGCTCCTTGCCTGTGAATGCGCTGGGTTGCTTTCTAAAGGGGAAGTCGGACAGCAGCTGTACAGCGAGTACAGAGAATGTTTTTACTATTTTCACAATCCATCATGTATTACTTTACCCACCCATAACCCATCCATGTGCGTGATGGGTAGCAGGAAAATATCCCATCATACAGACTTTAGGTTTTTGTAGGTCAATAGTGGAATCGCTTTCTGCTGCCTCAAAATAGTAATACTCAACAATGTGTATGACCACACCTCATTTTAAGACCTACCTGCCCATAGGCGCACAGATGGGTGCATTTGCTGCCTCCACAATGTGGACGCTGTCTGTGAAAATGACATCTGCATCAGTCTGAAACTACAGTGACAGTTGCTCTGTGCTCTGAGTAGCTTTTTTCGCTAGGTGTAACGTTTATTGTCCAAATGAAGATTAATCTGAGGCTGAAAATAGTCCCCATCAGATGTAGCATTTCCTCCAGTTTGTCTGATAAAAGCTATAGTGACCAGCTTTTTTGTTCAATACTGAGACTGTTTTTAAACATGAAATGTTTCATTTGTGTTTTTAAAGATTTACGTTGTCATTACGAGGAAACAATTGGAACTGAGAGCCACAGACAGGAAGTTAGAAAGCATTAAGAGCTGGACTAACACATTGTTTTTGTGTTTTCATGATATTAGATGACAGAATTATCGAGGCAACAGGACTTACTGTGCGAATCACACTCGACATTAAGTTGTCATACATAGATCTGGTAAAGGCATATGGTTTGTAGGGAACCTGAATTTGTTCAAATAAAACTTTATTTGGCTTTAGGATGGAAAGTTAGTGGTTTTATTTGAGGGAGGTGAATGAATTTTGTGTGTGTGTGTGTGTGTGTGTGTTTTAGCTTGTTTGGCCCGCTGTGTTCCCATCTGGATGGTGCTGTGAATATTTTATCATTTGAGTGTGAAGAAATGTGTGAGTAATGGGGTGTTTTCAGAGTTTTACATTGCAGATCAACATATTTTGAAACATCCAACATTTCTTTGGAAAAAGGTCATTGCAGTATTTTGAAGGTAAATTAATTAAACTGGTAAAAAAAAAAAAAAAAAAAAAATGAGATCTCACCCTACTGGAGGACTTGTTTTTCATGTTTCAGGCTGATATGGTCAGGCACAACAACATTTAAGCACATATTATCATAGTTTTTAATACCGACTGTCAAGTTTATTTTTGAAGTTTATCTAAAGCATCTTCAAGTCATGTAACTTGTCAGTAGTTTTTGCAGTGTTCATGCAAACAGCCACAGTTTGCTGTGTTTCATTAATCCTGCTGCTTGAGAAGCATCTCTGAAGCCAAAAACACAAACCGCTCAGCAGTATTTCAGTGTGGTGATCCTGCTCGTTCCTCCAACGTCTGCCAGACGTTTGAAGCCAATTTCCAACAGTGTGGGCCAAGCGCCAAACCCAACAGCAATGTTCAAAATGTGGAATGAGAGAAATGCCTCAACTGTCACATAAATTAATGACATATTATTTCTCACGAGAACATTGGATCCAGCTCTGGATGCTGGCACTGTGCCGGACTCTGGAAACATTGTCATTTTATATTTCAGGTTATTCCACAGTGTAAATGTACATCTTTAGTGTGTTTTATTTTAAACCAAATTGAAAACAGATCTGATGAGAGTACTTTCATTTATTTAAAAAAAGAAAAGATAAACGTCCATGACTCGAGCAAACAGTTGAGGCTGTTGAATGTGGACACGTAGGGAGGCTTTGCCTGGTGTTGTCATGCTTTCATTAGCAGGTGATTTGGCTGTCGCGTGACATTTAGCCGACCCTGCTGTGCCGCTGAGAGATTATCGGCCTCCTCGGGTGTCAGTAATGTGATCCAGGCTGTCGCCAACACATTCCTGATAACCACAAACTCTCGCCAGCTCTGACAAACACTGAAAAGAGTTTTGTTTGAAATGTGTCTGCATTTTCACCATCAAATCTTCCATTATGGAGTTTAGAGGGGTGTGTTTGAGGCAGGGAGTTATCAGAGAATCTTTCTGTGGAAGTTTGGGAATATAATGAAAGTTTGCATCTGGGCATCTCTCCGGGGACATGTAGGAGCAGAACACGTTTTCTGACTTGTGTCACAAGTTTGTGGCAGCAGCTAAACTGGAACAAAAAAACAAAACAAACTAGTTAAGAAGGAAATCTGTAGTGTAAATTCGGGGCTGCTAATATTAATATGCTGTCTTTTGCTCAATGTTAAGATGAAAATAAAAAAGCAAAATAATTTCTAAAAAATTCAGATTTTCAAGTTGTTTTTTTTATCATAGCAATGTGGGTAGTTTCCCCCCAAGAAGTGAGCATCAAACTGTGTCCTGTATTGTAAAAGTGGAGGCTGAAAGAAAAAAATCCTATCAAATGGTAAAACCAGGAAGTGCTGATAAAATATTACCCAAGATTCTGTTACTGCAATGCCTATTTTCATCCTTAAATGTTTTCAGAAACAGGTAGCTGCAACAGAGTGGTGAAGGGATGAAGTATTTTTGTTGGCCAACGAGGAAGGTAGCATCGAACTGGTTCCCTCGTCAAAAACCTTATGGGATTTTTGAATGGGATTTGCGATTATCACCAAAAATAAGCTCTGTGACGAACACAAGTTTATGAGATTGAGAGGTTTTCTTTAGCATGTTAATCTTCACAGATGAACACCACTTTTGTGTGTTTTGAAGTCTAAATGAAATTGCCAGAAGCAAAAAGCTATTGTTAGGCTATACACAAACTACAGTACATCGCAGTCGCACAACTTAAACATCACAACTACAAACACTGTCAAAATAGGTTAAAACATGATCTAAAAATATTATAAACAGATAAATCTACTAATCTGCTATCTAATTTCAGTAAATTAATGGTACCACTTTGAAAAACTTTGAAGTTGTAACTTTTATTTCTTAATTTTTAGTAATGAATTAATCGAATGATCGATCTATAATAAATCCTTGTTTGTTGCTGTAAATGAGGTCCACTACGCTAAGGCTGCAACTAATGCTGCAATTAATTTATCCTTATTTTTTTGCCGTAAAAATAAATAAATAAATCCATCACAAGCCCAGAGCCCGAGGTGACATCTTCTTTTCATCTTTTTTCTTGTCCGACCAACGGACCAGAACACTAAAATATTGGTTTTAGTGTCATAAGAAAGAAAAGATACAAAAGTGACATTTAAAGGGGGGCAAAAATGACTTCAATGATCTAGTGCTTGTCAAAGTTGTGGGTTTATCTTGTCTTTCTATATTTATCAATTAATTGACCAATGCAGATGACTTACTTCACTTGTTTGATAAGTTGCCAAAGACCAAAGTGTTAATTAGGAGCCAAACAAAGGTTAATTTGTTATTCTGCCATATTTTAAATTTTGAGCATAAAGACATGATTGGTTCTTCATTGTAAAAAGTCTCACAGTGCTCCTTGGTGTCAGTGAATTGAGCTGCTGACAACACAGAGGTGTCACATCAGCAGTTAGTTAAAGAGGAATGTTTCCTCCCTGCTGTCAGCGTGACTGTCGGCCATCTGTCGTCCTGCGTGTCCGCCTGAAGACAAACTGGAGTCACGGAGTTTCCTCAAGACACTTTAATGACCACATGCAGGGGCAGTTGTTTTCTTCTCCACTGTTCACACCAGCTCAGGCATTTTGTTGGCCAGTTGATCCGGCCCGCCGTGAAGAGCTTCAAAACATCTGCCATTTGGTGGACAAGGCACTGCACAAGCTTTTGCAAACTAGCATGTATTTTTAATTTAGGGTTACTCAGCAAGAGTGGAATTAAACCTTGCTCTGAACAGTTTAGTATGTATAAATGTCAGCTTGTAAGTGAATCACTAATTGGTAATAAATTCCATGTTGTCCTTGCTGAAATGCTATTTTAGTGTCTTAATGTAACGGTGGTGCCGTTTCTTAACTTTTAACTTACATATGAGGCAGTTTGGTGTACTAATTAGCTGCATTAAGGAGTGAATGCAACCAGGGCTGCAACTTATCTTGCCAATTATTTTCGTAATTAATTGATTGGTCAGTAAACTGTCCATCACGTGTTTCCATTGGCTGAGGTAAAATTCAGTAATATTGTGTGTTTTATTTAACTAATTGTCAAAAACCCAAAAGATAAGAAATTCACAACTATAGAAAACCAGCAAATAATCCCATTCTTTTAGAATTTTTGCTTAAAATATTTTGATCAATCAACCAAATTATTAAAATGTGAAAATCATGTTTTGTTTGTTTCTAGTTTTTCAGTGGTTTTAACATATTAAATAGAGAATCACTGAACCAGCGTTTACAATAAATAGAGCACATTTTACATTTTAAGATGAATTCTTGTTCTAATCAATAATGTGAGCTGCTGAAATGTGAAAAAAAAAGAGTCTGCCTGCAAAATATTCGTAGGTGTTTCAGTCCTTTACAAACCAAACACATCCAAGTACCCCCGAGGTGAACACTTTGTCTGCTTTTACTGATGTGCATCAGTAGACTCGTGCTGAATATTGGTTGATGCTTCTCTATTGATCCAGCGGTGAGAACTCTTTTATCTCATCTCCCGCTGCTTCTACTCTCAGAGAAAGGTCACAGGTCAGAGTTCAGGGTCGGGTATAGAGAGGCGCCACTGGAGCTGGCGATGTCTCGCTCACAGTCACATGAGGTCGTAGGGATTGAATCAGGGGTTCTGCCTGAATGGTCCGGGTCTCATCTGCTAGCCCTGCAGGATGGATTTATTGATGGACAAAAATATCTGAACATTGGTGCATTTAGTGTTAATTGACAGGAGTCAGGGTGGTTGACAAATTTCCACCCTGGTGGACAATAAAGATATATTCTGTTCTATTGTTGTAATAAACTTAGCCTTGACATCTTTGTTTTACATTGAAATTCAATAATTACCTTTAAAAATAAGTGGATGTTATTGAGTTGTCTCTGATTAAGTTTTAAAGTTTTTGTAAACTTTATGACATATATGATATGACAGTTTTTTTGACCCTCTAACAGATGCTACTTAAAGCCAATACATTTAGAAACCTAGACATGGTAGCTAAAGCTGGAGTTTCACTGTAATGTTGAGTCAAACCTTAACACTGATCACCAGTGAGAGATAGTAGATTAGATGGTGATGAATATAAGAGATCAAACCGAGGACCTTCGGTGTGAAAGGGGAGGTGTGGTGAGGTGGCAGCGTGGCGTTAGCTGTGATGGATCAGCAGGAAGAGTCAATAAGTCACTGTTGACTCAGCAGCTTTGTTTGCTGTCAAACTTGAATGGATCATAACAGACTTTCACTGAAACTCAGCTGCTGAAAGAAAATTCTGTCTTGGTATCGTTTACTTTCTCACACGTGTGTGATGCTTGTCAAGTTCCTCCTCTCTTGCCAGTTTAATGCAGTCAGTAAATTCAAAATAACCTAGAAAAGCACAGAAATGTTCTAATAAAGCTGAGGGAGTCATGTCTCTCTCTTTACTCCCACCTCAGTGTCCCCTCTCAGTGTGTTGTGTCTCTGTCTGCCCCTTTAGGTCTGGATGACAGCGTTCAGCAGTACATCCCGTCCTTCCAGCGCCAGCAGGTGGATGGGGAAAAGCTGCTCAGGATGTCCCACCAGGAGCTGCTGTCTCTGGGCGTGTCGCGGGTCGGACACCAGGAGCTGGTGCTTGAGGCCGTGGATCTTCTCTGCGCACTGGTCAGTAAGCAATCACATCTTTAAGGAAACTTCATCACTGTCAGGGTCTTTCCTTGGGATGTATATTAGTGGAGTGACATAAAAAAAAATCCACAACTCAGTATGTATGTTTATGTGTGTAATGTTGCCATGGCGACAGTGAGTGAGCCTTGGGCTACAACTTTTTTGAGCCTGTATTTGTGCACATTCTAGTCAATTTGCACTGTGAAAAATCAGGCTAGATTAGCTGTCTGCAGTCCCTGTTTGCACTGTAACC